>NW_015373895.1:1138802-1362393 GCF_001272555.1 Dufourea novaeangliae | reverse complement strand
ACGCTCTTCGAATAGAAAAAAAAATGTCTCGACCGAAATCCCAACAGAATTGTGGAAGGGAACTAGGAAGAGAGAATGTCGGAGGGACATAGGATGGATCCACACAATTTCATCTGATCCGTGTACTAAAATTTATGTTCGTAGTAGTAATGCGTTTTATCAGAAACGAGGAAAACCGCGCGATGTTTTATATCTTTTTTACGGGGGAAAGGGAAGGAGTAAGAAGTCCGGACGTCGTTAACACAGCGGGGCGTCTCCTATCGCATACGGCAAACGAGACTTTTCAACTAGAAATAAACAATTCACGATCAGTTTGAACCATCGACGCAGTGAAGAAACTCTGCACGAGTTTGGTAAACGTTCGCTGGTATCGACAAATGATTCTGGCGATTTAAGGGATGCTTGTGTAAGCAAACTATAGTTGATAGATAAAACTATTCCGTTTGGTCAACACTTATAGTCTTAAGGGAGTTCTTGTATTTAAAGATTCAAAAATTGGGACTCTTTGGAGTCTTTTCTTGTCGAACTGGTAAGAGATAATTGAACGGAAGTTTTGGGCTCAATTTGACAATTTTTTAAGATAGTAATTTGAAAACATCAATTTATAAATATGATTGCAAATCCACTACCTACAACCCCTCGTATTCCGATATTATTTGAACGAAAGCTTTTGCCTCTTTAATTATTGAATAACCCTCGTACAACTATATCATATCCTTCACAATTTGATCATGTTCATCGCTTTTTTTTAAATGAAATTTACCCTTAATACTTAAACATCGTAAGATCCAAAACGTGGTAAAAGAGGAATAAATTGTGAATTTCCTCAACAATGTGTCAAATATTTGACAGCAATCGTCGTCAGCGGATTTACAGGAATGAAAATACAAAAATGTTAATGAACACCCACTCGGAACGCTTCTTTCCTTTGATCGAAGGTGGTTAAACCGATAATGCAGTTCTTCGAAAACCTGGGTGTGGGGCACAATGCTATCGATTTCTCGCTATCAAGTGATCCGATATCCCGATAACACACGCCAGGCTTCAGCCGTTCGTCGTGGAAGGTGGGCGAATTTCTGACGCGCGATAAAAGTTCCTCGGAAGCCGTTTACCTTGCCGAAAGTGACGAGGGGGAGCGAAGTAACGCAGGAAATCCTCGGGATGATCAGTCATGGGGAAAATACGTTTTCTCGCTTGTATTGGGTGTCTACCATCGTTAGTTTGCAGAACTGCAGATTTAGTGTTTGAAAAATGTAATTGGAATTCTTCGATTCTTTCGAATTTTTGAAATAGAAGTGACGAATAATTAGAGTACGATTACTTGGAAAATAGTAGTTGGAGTATGAAGAAGGTAAGTGCTTTGTACAGAATTAAGGCAGATTAGGTGGTCAAGTCTTTCCTTAGTAAAAATGTTATCCGAGGTTTTGTTAACGAGATATTAACGAAAAAAATTCAAGAAAAAGAAATTCGAAGCTATAACCACAAAATTTTGTAAATATCATTAAACATGGTAAATGCACTAATATCATTCGGGGCAGCATGGCAACCTCTGGTGTAGGACAGTAGTGTTTTTATTCATAGTACTATCTACAAATTTGGATGTTTAAATATTTTCAAATCAAATTCAACTGCAACTGCAATCACGGGTCTTTCACTACGATAATAACCCAAAATGTACAGCAAGGGTGGTTAAAAATTGTTTGCTGGGAAACACTTTCAACCAGTTAGGTCCCCTTCCATAGTCACCAGATCTCAATCTAATAGAGCATCTATGGGAAATGTTAGATTCTAAATTGATCGAGATAAATATGAATGAATCCCATACTTCCAAAGTGTACACTCACTTCTCACTCTCACTGTATATACCCTCACGAGCAAACTCAGCTTCCGCTAAGGGAAAAGTGACGTAAGAGAAGGGTCTCCTACCACTTGGTAAATTGATTTCAAGAACTGAAATAAATGTTAAATCGAATGCTGATTTAACATTAATTTCACTAATTCCCCATACCAAGTGGTAGGAGTCCCTTCTCCTACAACACTTTTTTCCCTAACGGAAATGACTCAGGACATTGACCTTTATGACATATGTATATCAAGGTCATTGAAACCGACGAGGTGGTATCATATTCTATATAATTACCGAAACTTCTTGTACGAAGAGCAAACTAAAGCTCAGCCAGGGAAACCGCGTCACAGGTTCCATTCGTCATTTTAAGCGACCGGTCGCCAGGTCTGTTGGTTCAGCACCAGCCGGCACAGTATCGTCCGCGTTTGATGGCCCGACCATTCTCGCTGAATTACGATGAGAACGTGCATCAAGCCGGTCCAAGAGTATTCTGGTTCGGCGATCTCTCTCGGTTGGTGGCCGAGCCCCTCTGTGTAGCCGTATGATCCTCTGTTGGCCGTGCGTGTTCCGTGATCACGGTACTTTCATTGCCGCCGCGGTCTAGCAAATGAACGCGCGGCCGTCACTAATACTGTGGCCTGTGCACCGTCCATTTAACACGCTGAACGTCACATTTTTGGCTTTTAGGACAGTGTTACAAGATACGTAGTAAGGTCCAAAAGTTCTCGGTCTGAGTAATAAAATAATATAGAATAAATGAAGGACATGTATTATTTTTTAATACAGTCTTCCTTTATTGCAATACATTTTCTATGCAAAATGCTTCAAAACAGCTTCCTGTACATAGCACTCGAGAGGGCAGAGTATTTGCCCGACCGTTGAAGGCGACATATCACTTATTCTTTATTATATACAGTGGACTCTCACTATATTGCCATGCAAGGCACTTCCCCTTCACACGTACTTTCGCTCTCCCACCACGCGGCGTACGTCAGTGCACCAGCACGACCCAGCTTTTGCGCAGGCGCTAAGGTCAAGGATATGAAGATACAATTTAGCATGGAGGGGGTTCTGAACTCATTGCCATTTTACTCCCCTACAGCCCCGATCATGGCAATATAGTAAAAGTCCACTGTACTTCGCAATGTTGACATTGAAATATATCCTAAATAAATGGTTTTTTCGCATAAATAGTTCATAGTTTTTTTTTATAGAGAATTAGATTCGAATTAGTTACAAAGATATTCACGGGGGTTGGTTTCAATGGCCCACCCTGTATTTATAAAGTGTTTTAAATGTTCCTGTTTAGAAATTCAATGTTTCTTCGTGTAATTTAATGGCGCCGATCATCACTGCTTCCAGTAGCCACCATAGTAGTCTGCGTGTTAAACCGGATTTCCGGTCGACGTCAAACCGGGGGATCGCGGTGCACGCGTTTGATATGACTGCACACGCTTTTCACTAGCGTTATCGACCATACCGACGACTTTGTTCGAATATTGTGATGCGGGAACACGCCCTTTGTACAAGAATCACGACACTCGCAACGATAGTTACAGCATTGTTCCTTTGTATGATTACGGAGTGGTGAAGCATACTGGCAGCCATAGGAAAGTTTAAAAAAAGTATACGCTACCAAAACGAAGAATACTTTAAAGAAGAAAATATAGATTTTTCAACGACGGTAAATTTTTCACAGACATGCATTATATGAATCCAGGACTAAGGAATTACTTTAATAAATTCAATAGGATGAAGTATTTAACTTATTGTTGTACTTGTTGCATTTGTTAGTAAAGTATGGAGCCTGTTTCATATGCTGTCAACATAAATATCTAAAGAATCGTTTCGATAGATTTATTATTTTCCATTGTTATTGTCATAAAGGAAGCTTAGTGTCCCCGATATCGTAGTATGTATACAGACCAAATGATGATACTATAAGAAAGAATAAGTGAGTCGAAGCGGAAACAAGGGGCGAGGGGGGCAAAGTCCAATTTCTTTGTTCTAAACTAGTGCAAAACCCACTTTTTTCCATCCAAAATCTATTTTTACATCTCGTCTGTGGTTCCAGTCACCGCTAATAATGGCAAAGTGTTAGGAAAAGAAGCGGGACCTAGCCAGGACCATAATGGCAGCTGTCGTGTCAAGAAAAGAAGACATAAGGTCCAGAAAGCTAGGTATCCGGTTCTGGCCTTATCCGCGCGGACTTGCGAGCTGCGTGCACGACGTCGGACTGTCACTAATGTATCGCCGCGTAACATTGAACCGTAGCTGCACACCGTCCCAGCAAGCAAACACCACTCCGTGGCACGGTAAACACACCGGTATATACACACCAGCAGATGCAGTCGCGGGATCGATGACACACGCCGTGCCGCACCGGACTCCCCGTGCATTTGCGGCGTAACGCCACGTCCCTGTGTCGCTACGTAATGAATAGGACATAAATCCAGCCGGCCTCCTGCCGGTACCGCGGCGAGCTTCCAAAGCGCTATCTCTATATTCGCGCGCGCACGATATCCGGCCCGACAAACGGAAAACTCGTGTTCTCCGCTCGTATTCCCCTGTTCGTCGTGTCGCCACGTGAATAGGGGGGAGGGAGGGAGGACTTCATGAACGAACATCGAAGCATTCCTTGTTCGAATTTGTAGCTAATAATGGTGAAAATCGATCAGGTTTCAATATTTCCGCGTGGGTGTGAAATAGTTCGGTTCAAAAGCGTTCTATATGTTACATTCTACTATATTAGAAGTAATTCGTTGTACAGGGTGTAACAAAAATTTTGGAGGACCCCGAAATGGGAGATTCGTTGTGTGATTTGAAACAAGTTTTTCCTTAGCGAAAATGTTATCCGAGGCTTTGTTAACAAGATATTAACGAAAAACCCCCGACCAATCAGAGCGCCCGTCTGCTGGCCGAGTTCCCGCGGTAACATTGGCTACTAATTGTAGCGCATAGCCAACGCTACTGCGGAAGTTCAGCCGGCAGACGCGCGCTCTGATTGGTCGGGAGTTTTTCGTTAATATCTCGTTAACAAAGCTTCGGATAACGTTCTTGCTAAGGGAAAACTTATTTCAAATCACCTCACGAGTCTCCCATTTCCGGGTCCTTCAATATTTTTGTTACACCCTGTATACGGACACTTTTGTTGCTCACTGTGTGACCTACATGAATTCGTCACTTGAGATCATCGAACAAAAACTCAACTAAGTAAAATCTGTAACCTATCGAACATCGATGGCGAAATGATTCTGGCTCAATAGAGGCCGAGAAACGAATCGGTCGACGCACAGATAAAATGCACGTCCGTTCAACGAACCAGGGAAATACGTTCGAACTTCACCCCGTGCTCAATGTCCCGGGGAAGAAAAAGTGAGCTCATTAAATTGCAACGAATCCCAGCGATGTTCTCTCGAAAGAGAAACGAGGTTTACCGACGGCAATCTTGTCGAAGCTGACGTTCGCCGGGCATTAATGTATTTTATGAGAAGCAAGACACGATTGGGCGATTCAGCCACTGATACGTCCAACTTGCTACGAAAAAATTGTAAATTTTTCTATGCTCCCGATAAATACTTCTTTATAATTTTATGTTGACTTATATTTAGAAAATAAGATAGCGAATAAATTGTTAATTTTATTGGTAGGTCATAAGGAAAACAGTAAATGAGAAAAGTTCGTAAAATTTAATGACACTTTCATTTTATGTTTACCCTACTTAAACTCTTAATGAGACACATAAATTTCTTTTAACCCACTGGCCACGTGCCGTCTGTGAGACTGCTTTGTTTATCAATTTTCTGGTTATTTCAAAACGGATACGACCTCAGGTCTGTTCAATTTGGCCTTTCTTATGACTTTTTTTCCCGAAAATTTAAGTTTATTCATTTATTAATACAGAAGAATAGATGTTTAAATTCAATTTATGTGGACCTCTAAACAGTGTTGTTAAAACTTCACACATTCCATGCATACATTACTGTCTAAATCCCGGTGTTAGTAAAATTTTCAATGAAATTTAAGGAGTGTTTTATTTGATATGGAACCTAGTAGTAAACTCAATAAATTGATCTTTCGTTCGAATTTCTATAATTGTACAATACTACATAATAGTTAATTTGTATCTCTGTTAGTTACCTGGAGTTTACAAAAACATTCCGTAAATATTCTTTAAACGTGATATTTTTCAAACGCTAAAGGACATTCCACAGTTACGGTTGACAGACTTAAAAATCCCAACAGTTATGGAAGAAATAAACAGGTACGCAAAAAAACATAAATTGAAAATCGAAACACATCCCAACCAACTAACCGCGGAAGCATACACAACTTGCATTGAAAGAAGACTAAAAAAGAAACATCCTACTGACTTAAACATCTAAAAACTATTGTAGAAAAACAAAAGAATCATACTGAGGTGGCATTTCATTGGAAATTGTCATCCACGTGATATGTAACCCATACAAGAATTTACCTAATGTCAAATGGACAAATTGTAAAATAAAAATAAAATAAAAAAAGAGAAATGTTATGGTTGACAGTGAACGGCATGTATTTCGTTTCCGTATTCGTTGCAAAATAGTCTTTGATCGAGCATGATGTCGAAATTTGAAGCAACATGACGGTAACTGAGCCCTTTTTTTAATGCGTTACCGATGCGGCACAGAGGCATACGATGAATAATTTACAGGCTGAAAGCTCTACGGGCAAACATCCGAGGCTGCGTGTCGATTTAAAATTCCGATTGACCTGTCCGGTCCGCTTGAAAAACGCCCGGCGAGACCTCTACCGATCCGTCGCGTACCTGACCGTTTCCGGTCACCGCGACTGATCACCTCCTTCTTTCGAATGTCATGCACTGCGCCCGGAATTTAAATCGTTCGACTATCTATCGGTCTTCGCTCGGATCGAGGAAAGTCTCTGGCGTCGGAAAATTTCCCACTCATCCTGCCGCCAAGTTCCATAGCCCTTTACGTTACACTCGAACAAGTTTGGAATTGTTTCGAAATTCTCGATAAAATTAAAGTGGACTCTAACCATATTGCCATAGCACGACCCAGTTTTTGCGCAGGCGCTGAGACCGAGGCTATGACGATAGAGCATGGAGGGGGCTCTGAACTCATTGCCATTTTACTCCCCTATAGCCCCGACCATGGCAATATAGTTAGAGTCCACTGTACGTGGTATGAAAAATTGACTTGCAGCTCGAACTTGATATGTTTAATACCATAACTATCAAAGCCGTGAAGAGGACGAAGTTTAGATATGTCGATTTACAATTACTGAAATCACGAGGTCGCCTTTGACAGAATTTATACTCACCCTTAATTTATTATGTGATTTTATATCATACTATTTGATTCTAAATTGTATTATACAGGGTGTTAATTTTAACTCGAGCACCTAAATTATTTCCGCTATTATTTAAAGTAAAAAAAAATAACTGAAGAGGATGTACACTAAAAACCAAATAAGACCATAACTGCTTCGCGCAGCTGGAATGAGCACCAGAGGTCTCTCTGTAACATGAGTGATAAAATTTGTGAATAAATAAAGTATTTCTCAAGATATGAATACTTATGAATTGGCACGTTTGTACTTCACAGTCACTCGATGTATGATGCTACACAAGGCATAATGATGCTCAATTGTTTAAGACGTTGGTAACTAAGGTAACCGAGAGGAATATGCGCAAACAAGACCGAAATTCGTCATTTCGCTGTTATGGTCTTATTTGGTTTTTAGTGTACATGGTTTTAAGGCGTGCATCTGATGATGATAAAATGTTTTTTATTTCATATTATGTTTATTTACTTCTGCATTCTTCAAACTGAAGCTGATTTCAGCGCCTTCAAGGTCACCTCAAAGTCATGGTGTGTAGGTCATTGAACTTATCTTGACGCCGACTACATCAGGTTATAAAAAATATATGTTAATATGCAAAAAAATAGGATGACCTTGAAAAAGCCGTTAAAATGACCTTCATAAGATTTTTTTAGCATCATCAAATACACGCCTTAAAACCATATACATCCCATTTAGTCATTTCTTCTTACCTTCAATAGCAGCGGAAATAATGTAGATGCTAGAGTTAAAATTAACACCCTGTATATTATATCTACTGTTATGTTGCTCAATTTAATTTCGTACAATAGTTGTAGGTAGTTTTAATAACGATTGTGGTGAATATTGGCTCTAAACTTTCAATCAATTTGTATAATAAGTTCCAATTATTCAATTTGCTTGTCTAATGAGAAAATTTCTGTGTTACCTGAAACATAGTGCAATTCCAAACATTTGACCGGCAGTGAATATACAGAGGTTTGAAAAATAATGGCACAACCAAAGCGATAAGGGATTGACTGTAAACAAATCATTTTTGGATGCTGATTCAGCATTTCTTCCATTCTCTTCCTTTAAATTATATGATATATCCTTTTCTCTGACCAGCTCTATGGCATCAGAAAACAAATTTTGGAATATTAATCGGTGTTAAATTGATAATTTCACAGTTTCCAGAGTGGATAAAGTACGAAAGAGGCGACCGAATGAAGAAAATAGTCGTTTCTAAGAGGTGCTTCAGCCTCGTCGCATAATTCTGGCATGGACGTAATCGGTTAGAATCGAATTTTCGATGGAAAGATTAAAGATACCCGCCGGTCACATTTCCATTGAGGTAATTTATATTTATGAAGCTAACTTTCGCATTTAAGATCGCGACTTATGGGCCCGAGAAAATAACATCCCTCCCCGGGTACATTGAAAATTCCGACAAAAACTGCTTACCATGCAAATGGCGTGCTAGTGTTTTAAATTGTTCCTTTGAAACATACAATCTTCCGGGAAAGGATGTCCCCGACGATGCAGTTACCCGCGAAATATAAGTCTCCTCTGTGAATTCACCTCATTCGAAGGGAAAACGTTGTATGAAAAAGGTCAATAAAAAGAGGAGAATCAAGTACAAACGAAGCGTGTAACGCTATCTATTATATTATATTACGACCATAAATATTTATGGAATTTTATACTTTCAAACACTAGCCACGAAAATTTGGATGGGAGTCTTGTCTTGGTTAAATGTTTTCTTTTGAAAAAGACTCACACGAATAAAAGTGACAAGTCAACTTGTGTGGTTCGTTTATTAGGTTAATACGGCAAGGATCTTCATAACACTGAGCAGAGAAATGAAAGAAAATAATTTCTGATCTCAGATTGAAATAAGGGTAATTATTCGGAATAGGTCCATCCTCACCGATTTCAATGACCTTGTAATATGTTGTCAAGGTCATCATTCTGAATAACATTTCCCTATACATGTTACCGCCACTCGGCTTTATTTTCCGAGACATTTGCAAAAATATATTCGATACTGTATACTGTATTGTGTTCTGTGTGAGTAACTATGTAGAAAAAGGGCAACCTCGTGTATGACCTTGACCTTGACTATGTTATCGAGGACGTCCTGAGTGATCTTGACCTTGAAAAAAATGGCAGTATGTAATATTTAAGAAACGATACATATTTGAAAGAGTGATCGGGGTTTGGGGGGAGGGGCGGCAGTCGCTCCCCCAAAACAATAAACCAGTTTCTATCTGTTTTTCGGATAGTCACAAAAACCTTTTGTTAAACTTAGATTTATGACTGGTAGTATGTATTGATCAGAGTTGGTTAAAGACACACCACGTGGGAACGACGCACCCAACATCCCACCGAACACAAGTTTAGTTATTAATACAGGGTGAGGCAATAATTATGTCCACTTTGAATATTGCCGTTATTTGTAATAATATAAAAAAATGTTATATACAAAACTTACACGGTATAGAGGAGGTCATATTGTGACACAAACATTTTCTGCGTGGGTGAAGGCATAGAGAAGATTTCAAGGTCATGTTATCTAGTTCGTAATGTAAGAAAATTTATTTTACTACCACATTTGGCCTTCCATGACCTTCAATGATAGCTCGCTGAAGTCGTCTCAACACCGGCTATCACATCGCGATAAAAAAGAACATAGCATTCCATTAAAAAAAATAAAGATGACCTTGAAATCTCCTCTATGCCTTCACCCACGCAGAAAATGTTTGTGTCACAATATGCCCCCCTCTATACCGTGTAAGTTTTGTATATAACATTTTTTCAAATTATTACAAATAACGGCAATATTCAAAGTGGACACAGTTATTGCCCCACCCTATATATCCAAAAACAGGAAAGAAGTTTCTTCGTCGGATCCCAGAGCACATCGTGCGTGTGTCTTGTGTGTAGTGGGATGTTGGGTGCGTGGTTACCATTGGGTGGTGAGTGGTGAGATGTTAGGTGTGTTGTATAATAATTAATTAATAAATAAAAACCTGAAAAAGTTTCATACAAATCGAAACATTTTCCTGAGTATCTCGGAAACTAAGGCCGAGCGGCGATAACATGTATAGGGAAAAGTTGTTCACAATGTTGATGACCTTGACAACATATTTCAAGGTCATTGAAATTGGTGAGGATGGACCTATTCCGAATAATTACCGAAATAAGTTCTTCGTCACACTCTGTACGACAATGTACGCAAACCGTCGCGTACAAGACAGTTTAATTGGGTTGAATGGATACTTGGGCAAGGGTGAAAGAGCCTTGCACCCACAGGATGGTTAATCGACAATGCGATTATATGTATCCATTGTCGGCGACGTTAAGATATCCTGATACGCCGGCCGCAAAAGGCCTAATCCATAGAATTGCTGTTCAGCAACGATAAATAGCCGTTTAGGGTAGGGCGCGTTCCGGATAAGCATCTAAATACCCAGTGTCCCGTGCACCCTCGATCAGCCAGTTCCCAATGGCGGCGACGATTAGCTCCCTATAGCCGTGCGTTGCATGGTGCGACGCAATATAAACACCTTATGATTGCCCTTAGGGGATTTCGTGCCCTAACCAAACGATAAACCCCGGTCCTGTTTATAGGAGTCGAATGTGAAACGCAACTGAGGGTCGCTTTACCGTAATTCGTGGTTCCCTCGAAGGAGGGAGAAGCCGAAAATTTAGTGCGATCGTTTGATGTGTAATTAAGTGACATGTGTCAATCAGATGGCTGTACGTTAATTTAAAAGAAATTGTAATCCACGATTTGGCTACGAAAAATCTAACGTCATATCCAAATATAAATTTCTTACCATAACTTTATACGTTGACTACCAATCCTAAAAGACTTGTATCGTTACCCTTTTACAAATATGACTGGTTTAAGTGTATCCCAAAATAGCTTCCATTCCCGGAAATAGGGGATTCCTGGGATGATTTGAAAGAACTTTTTCTTTAGCAAAAATGTTATCCGAGGCTTTGTTAACGAGATATTAACGAAAAACCTCGACCAATCGGAGCGCGAGCCTGCCGGCCGAGTTCCCGCCGTAACGTTGGCTACCAATCGCATCGCGTAGCCAACGTTACCGCGGGAACTCGACCGGCAGACTCGCGCTCTGATTGGTCCAGCTTTTTCGTTAATATCTCGTTAACAAAGCCTCAGATAACATTTTTATTAAGGAAAAACTTGTTTCAAATCACCTCACGAATCTCCCATTTACGGGTCCCACAACATTTTTATTACACCCGGTATAAATGTGATAATATCTAAAAACAAATCGAAGAATATTTTTCGTGGATCTTTTATCACAGTCACAGAAGATTTACGAAATAATGTGGAGTACCTATTACGGAAAAAGGTGACCTGTTAACAATTCAGAGTTGACGTTATGCTACTCGACGGCCAGCGAACCACAAATTTCTACGACGTCCAATTCGCGGTTGCACACGCCCTCGCTGTTGCGAGCCGAAGGAAATGACGAGTTAAAATTTCACGGTTCCGGTCGGGTCCTAAAATAAAATGTTTCGGTTTGTTACACCGAGAAACTTTCATTGTACGTTTACTCAATTACGAACCGACTACACGTACACCCTGTTTTTCATGAACCCAATTACCTGAACGAAACAATCTCGTTTATGGCGTGAAGATTTAGGTTCTTGGAATTCATTTGAAAATATCGAGACTGGTTTCCTCGCATTATCTATACGTTTGCTTCACTAAACCAAAAATGAATTAGTGTTACTTTTCCAATTCTTCTTTATTACGACAAAAGGGAATAAAAATCTTATATATGAAGTCCCCAATAATAAATTGATAGGTAATACGCTACATTTTAATGCGGTTATTATTCAGTCAACTGTTCTTAACATTCTCCGAGAAATTAATTTCTTATTCCAAATCATTCTGAATTAAGTGTAAGCACCTATAAAAAAAATAAGGTCTTAATCGCATAAATTAATGAAATCATTATTCCTATGAAGAGAGAATGGTAGATCGCTATTTCCAAAAACTGCAAAGTTAAGAGCAATTCAATCTCCTCGAACAATTATTGTAAGATGTACTACATATGTGTGACTAAAACGGTGACTAAAATAAATCTTTTCTTAAGTTATTATTCACTGAATATTGAATACCAATTACATTTATTTTAAAAGAACGCCTAATACGATATATTGCTTCTCGAAACCATTCGAAATATTGTCTTGGATATTCGAAGAATGGTAAAAAGAAATCAGAAAACTGAAAGAGTTCGAGCCTCGGTATTCCGAATATCAAGCAAAGAACCCGACAAACTACGCGAAGAGCCTTTCAAACACAAGCAGCCGGTTGAAAAGCTACGAAGGCCGCTTTCAAGAAACTATGACAAAAAAAAATGGCCGCGCAAAGTTTGTCTGAAACATGACCCGTCTCTCGTCGACCTCCTCCGCTCCCTTGTTGGGCGCTTTTCGTAAATGAGAGTACCTCCCCATTGTTTTCTCGTTGCTGCTCCGAACTGTGTCACGGAATTACCGTGCAATCGCGGATGTCCCCGTAATTGTCGCGTGAATCGCCGGAGAATGCCAATTGCGCGGCCGTACGCGATTAAAAACGGCTCGTGACAATGAATAAAAACCGTGAACAGGTGTCTAGTGACTTCTGCACGTTCTAATGACGCGTATCGAGTCGAAGAAGTTATCCTTGGTAGCAGAACTGCAGTAAATGTTGGAGTGTTGGTGATAACATTCAGTAAAATTATTTATTTTTCAATTGACTAAATCGACACAGTGTTAATTAAAAATGAATTCTGTTTATCCGTCGCATTTGATAATTAAGTCATTATGTAAAATTTAGTTCGCGTATAGAGGGTTGTATCAGATATAAGTACGTTTGAATATACTACGATACCATTTCCGATTTGCTACCATTTTGCAGTAATAAATGGGTCATAATGTATATTTGTAGTCTGGTGGATCGGCGTTAATGAATAAAATACAATAAATTGACTGTAATTCGTTCGGTGTGAAATTACATAGATACACTACATATTAAATCAACCTGTAATGCGAAACGTTCTGAAATACAGTCGCCCGCACAAAGTGCCAACTCTGTACGTATAACATACCTATTTTATACGTTCAATCAATGTTAACATTCGAAACACTAATTATGATTTGAATTGATATCAATCATGAGCAAAATAATTTTGATTAGAATAGATTCAATTCAGAATTTATACATACAGATATACAGTGGAACGTCGATTATTGTCGGAAACGTTAATCATTCGAGATACTGATTTATTTGAATGCAGAATACGACATTAATAAACAAATTAGTTTTGAAAACTGTACGTACATCTCGGGTGAAACAAAGAAAAACAATATAAGTACTGGATGTGAAAATTGTATATGTAATAAAGAAAATATCTAAAGAGAATCATAGATATAAAGTTATGGACGAAAGTGGTATTATTTCATTCGTATTTATTGAAGAAAGTAATAACAAAGGCAAAGAAATGGCGGGACCACGAACTCTACAATGTATACTGCAAAAGTGAACATTTTGTTAGGTGCTGTTCTAGTATTTATTAGTACTCTAATACGGTTTTTCATGTAATGAACAATCACCTTTTATAAGTATTTTATTGTAAATTGTTTTGATACATACACGACATTTTTTTTATCTCTCGACCAATCCGAAACCCGCTTATGAAAACAGAGTTGTCACTCTATTAGTTCGTATAATAATCTGCTGGGGCCAGTGTAACGACGGCAGAACTTAGCATGGAAAGTTCTCTCGATAGACAATTGACGATTCTGAGAATTTTCCTCTCCTACAACCAGGGACTTAAACCGGTATGATTTTGATACCGGTATTATGCCATCAAAGCTATACCGAAATCGATATATTACCGAAAACCGAAATAAATACCAATACTTTTTCGGTTTCTATAAGGGTGGGGCTTATATAAGGTTATATAGGGCGAAGGTTCAACCGAAAATACCGGTATAATACTATTCACTGTATTTATTTCATATATATATATACTTGTTTAAAATAAACGAATAGTTTGCCGGATATCCTCGACATTTTACAAAAAGGTTTATTTATTTTACATTTTACAAAAACTTTTTTTTAATTTTAATTGGTCATACATAGACGGAACTAGTGTTTCTGCCATATTCAGGGATAACAATACTTTGTCATGTAAACTGTATATCATTTTTGAATTAAATACATCCTGTTCTAAATTTGTTAACATAAATTATGAAATCGACAAGAATATAACGCACCTGTGCCCTCGATTACTATTTACCACTTATTCTTACTTCCCTTCAGTTGGACACGGATAGCCTGCTTCAAGTTTAAGACAAGAATTGAAAAAGTGACCAGTACAAAAAAAAACCACGGCAAACCGTCTTCGAGTATTCCCGAGGGACGCGTTGAAGGAACTCAGTTTAATAGTAGTGCGTCGAACTCCGCTCAAGAAATATTTTCAGCATGACGAGAATTTTAATAACGCGCCCGGGAAAAAAGATTTCTCTAAGTACCCTCGCGTCTCTATCCGCGCGAACGTTCAGAATACATAACGAGCGAAACATTTATAAATTATCGTGGTGGACCAAACTGGTGGGAACTCGCGACTCCGTGCAACGGTTGGTACATTTTGTCACACTGCTGCGAGCTAAGAGTACTTAATCGAACACAGACATTGTGAAAACAACAACCAGATGCCCTCAATCTTAAAGCAACAGTGGGCGATCAAATTATTAAAACCACCTGCGTAAATTGACGGTTTCACGATTTTAATTGTATTTTTTATAATTACGTAAACTAGGTATGACCTTTTGTGTATTTTTAGTGGGCTATTGTTCATTAAATATTATCCAGCGTGAGAACCTTGATATTGTGATTTTATTTCTACCGAAACACAAAAACATGATTTTTGTACTGTGGCTCTAATAATAATTTAATCAATCACTATGTGTATAGTGGAAATACAATTAAGATTAGCTTCCAGACCTTAGTACATGTTAATCCGTTTGTGACAAAAACAATGGACAGTTTATTCTCAGTTTTTTATCATTAAAAGGTCATTCCCCGCGAAATCGGACACTTTTTGGGGTAACATTTCGGATTTGGTTGTAATCTAGATATGTTACAGTCTTTAGTGATACATAAACGTATCTCGACGGATTTTTGAAAAATTTAAATGTTGTTGATTTTACAGCTGTTTGAAATATAGAGTGAACCTTTCTTCAATAAATTATAACTGTTGAACTCATAAACTGTTCAAAATGAGCCTTGCGGATGCTTACAATGGAGACATAAGAGAAGGTAATCAAAATTATTGTAGTTGAGAAGAAATATTTGTCAACTACTTATTCTGTAATTGTTTTAAAGAAATGCAATTTTGTAATAGCGGGGGCACTATTGAAAATTTTGAAAAAAAATCAGGATATAGTCCTATTCGTTCTCCTCATCGTTCTCCTCATCGATAGATTTTCAAAAATACGATCACCTCAAAATTAACCACATGAAAATTAGTTGAAGTTGAACTTTAAAACAAAACTAACACTATTTATTTTAGAAACTTAATACTTAGGATAAAATGTAAAACAAAAATAAAACTAGGATGAAGCGTCTCTAGTAGTCTTTAGTGAACACATCGATGGTAAATTAGACAAAGTGCAATTTAAACAAGTTATGGGATAGCAATCCTAAACATATTGCAAAACAAAGAGCGCCATGAAATGTTTCTAAGATAATTGGGTTACTCTTATTAGGTGGCCAGTTCAGTCACCAGATTTCCATCCAGACAAGCATTTAAGGGGTAAAAAAACAAACAACCCCGGTGATCTTTACGCGCCTATAAGGAAAGAATAGTACAATTACCAGAAACATTATTAGAAAATTAACATTAAAATACATTGTAGGCACACTGTTGAGAATCGGGATTTTCAAACTCTGATGTTTTGTAACTTTTAGAAATGAATAGTTATGTTGAAATAAAACGTATTCTCTTGATAGAAAAGTAATACCAAAGATAAGATATAGATAAATAAATAGTTACGTTAAAATCTGTTACTTGCATGCAAAATGAAGCCGTTGAACTGCCAAAAACACATTTCTTAAATTTTCGGGAAACACCAAGCCAGCAACCGTGATAGGTACACAGGTAGGAATTCGTACCAACGCACACTTTCGATGTCGCTCCTTCAAATACTGTAGCCTGAATGACCCTGGGGCCGTTATTATATACCTGACATTCTGGGGGATAGAAATATTTAACGTAGTCGATCGAGGTCCATGCGCTGACTTACCTTTAAATACTCAACATTTAAAGTTTGAATTAAGTCTATACTTCGTCAATGTCAATCAGTAATTGACGCTGGTGACTTTATCATAAAATACTAATGTCCCTTTTGTAGGTCCATTTTGATGTTTGTATTTACATGTGAATAGTATAGTAACAAGATCTATAGAATAAAAGTTGTCATACTAATGACCTTAATGTTAATGAGACCTTTATAAATAAACAATACTAACAAAAAAAGGTGTCGTATTTTCGTTAGATAGAATTTTCGATTGATTGTAACCATTATTACAATAACTTTCGTATTTCCAATAGTTCTCGGTTAATTTTTCTTATGGTCTCATAGAGAAGAAAATAACTAATAACTACAGAAACTGCTAACAAGATTGATCTTCGATGAATTATTACGGCCAAGTTGTTATAATTTTTCCCAATACGGCATATCTAAACCAGACGTGTAAAAATCTTTCGAAAATATAAGATACGTTGTATTACACGTAAGTTGCACGAAGCGTGAAAAAAAACAAGAGAAGAGCTACAGTGAGTTTAAAAAGTATTCGTACACCCTTTAAAACGGAACAACTCTTTTAAAATCAGTCCAAATGACTTGAGTTTTTTTGTGAAGTTAGAGACATTAATTTACTAAATGATGTGAAAAAAAAATTTGAAAAAGTTGCAATTGGTCCGAATCGCGAAGAAAATATTAAAGGTCGTGTTTTACAACTTTTTAATCTGAAGCTATAATGAAAATTTAATAAATACATATGGAATGTTAGTTATGTACATACTGAAACTTTCATTGAAATCGGTTAATACAGAAACGAGCGACAGACATCAAAACATGTGAGAATTGTTAGATTTACTACAGTTGTAGATCGAAAGTCGGGAAAAACTGCGATTTTCAACATTTTTAATCGTTTGTATCTCGTAGCAACGTTAACCGATTTTGATGAAATTTTCAACATGTATATAACTAACATAAATCTTCGATATGTATTTATTAAATTTTCATTATACCCTCAGATTAAAAAGTCGTAAAACACGACCTTTAATATTTTCTTCGCGATTCGGACCAAATGCAACTTTTTCAAATTTTGTTTCTTTCACATCATTTAGTAAATTAATGTCTCTAACTTCACAAAAAAAAACTCAAATCATTTGGACCAATTTTAAAAGAGTTGTTCCGTTTTAAAGGGTGTACGAATACTTTTTACAACCACTGTAGAAAGAAAAAGCAACAGTAACGGGCCCTCCGGATCCTTGGTGACGCTCGATTTCCGCTCGACTCGGCTCGAATGCGGCCCCGTCCTTTACCAGCCGCCGCGTTCGTTCGATCGTATTTCGACTCGTCGCTGCCCGTCGCGACGCGCCGATTCGAGAACGGCTCCTCAAATTAGTCCGCTCACGGGTTCCCATCTGTCCCTTCATAGGCGCGGATCGATCGCACCGGGAAGCCGGCGGCGCTTTTGTCTCAGGCTGAAAGAGCCTTTCATCAGGGCAAATACCTCTCCACGGTCGTCCTGCGCCGATTCCATGGCAAATACACGGGACCAATCGAAGTATTCGAGGGTGGATCCGCGTCGATCATCGATTGCACGCTTCCTCTACGCCCCGCTCGCTCTTCTGACACCCTTTCACTATTTCTATTTCTTTTTTGTTTAAGCATGTTTCGCGCCCACCCCGCGTTCGATATTGTACGGACGCGTGATAGCGAATAATTAGAGATCAGAGTGATCGTTGTATACCTTAAGAACATTTTTCGATCATTGCGGGAATATTTGGAACGGAAATAATTTGAGACGATTCGAAAGATGTAGAACTTGAAAGTCGACAATATGAAAAGCTGTACACTGAAAATGGAAGACTTTAAATTTCGAACATCTCGTATAGCTGTGGAACTAAAAAGTTGGAAAACTGATAAATGGAAGGCTTTGGAATGTCCGAAAAATGTTTGGGAAGTTAAAGATTTGAGAAGTGCAATGCCTGAAAAGTTGATGTTTAAAGCGTATAATGCATGAAAAATAGGATATTCAAAGACGCGTGTCCTTGAAAATTTGAGCTTTCAAAATTCGAAAACTTGAATCAAGTACTAATGAAAGGAAAACTCGTGGACTAGTGCCCAACAATTTTGCTTTCACTTATCGGCAACCACAGTTCCTCAGCACTATGCCAACTTTACAGTGGGAACAAAGTAACTCATAAATACGCAGTAGAGCATAATGTTGCCGTTTTGTAGCTTACATCACGATCGCCATAAAGTGTTCTAGACGACGCGGTAAGACATCGTATGCTCAATGTCGATTATTAAATTGATATTCCATCTTTACGACACGGTGAAATGGCTGGACCAGGCTATAAAGATATTTGAACTCACTTTTAACCTCATCCATTGCACATTCCGCATATCCGTCTTGGAATTCTAAGACGACGTTTTTTCGTTAACTCAATTCACTTATTTCAGCTTGCGAACTCCGTCCCGGCCGAATTCTGTGATACATTCTTCTTCCGTGACTTGAATCTCGCGAGAATATCCAGTTTTATACAGGGTGTCCCAAAATAGCTTCGACTCCCGGAAATGAGGAGTTACTGAGACGATTTGAAACAACTTTTTCTTTAGCGAAAATGTAACCCGAGGATTTGTTCGAAGCTATTTTGGGACACCCTGTATGTACAAGCGAGTCTTTGGATTTTCCAGATTTTATATCTCATATATCACTATATTCTCACATTATCATTCAGAAGACATTTGCAAACCATGAATATGAAAATTTCTAAACACTATTAGGTATAAAACGCAAGGAGCTGTTCTACACGATTATTGTCCAGGCGTTGTTCCCACCACTGGGGAGACGGAGCCATCGAACCTATCAAGTGCATACTTTGTTGCCCCTTTGCTTTTGTTGCCGAAGCTCGGGCTTCGGGCAGAAAACGAATTTACGAGGGTCTGAATCATTTCTCCCTATATGATCATTGTCCCGGCGCGGACCCGAGTTCGGGACGATAATCGAGAGGAGTCTGTAGTTAGCATAACACCTCAAACACTATTAGTAACCCCCTATTATCGATCATATTCCCAATATATTTAAAAAAGACTAAAAATTATACAATTTTACAAATATTCGTTATTGTTACTCTTCAATATCCTATAACACCTGTCTAAGTAAAAAGCTAAGACTTTATTATCTGTACAAATAACGTATTGATTACTTTCTTATTAAATGTAATATATTTAGAAAATGTAAGTTATTCGTCGGTAGGGGAGACGGGGATAAAACCGGGACCTTAAGAATAACATTTCATACCTCTGACATTAATAAAATAAGAAAGAACTTATAATTGTGGTTTATTAAAACAATCTCCTCGCCAATCAATAGCGTACATCTAACTTTCTGGGGAAAAGAAAACTGCAAAAATATAGCGAATTTAAAAGTATTTACGATTTTGCCCCACAATTTGCATGAAACGCAATCAAGCACTTCATTACTCTTTTCTTAGTCTTTTCTACACGGAAAATATCATAAATTGATAGCATAAAGTACTTACTGAGCAAACAAAAACAGAGAAAACATCGCAACCCTAGTGAGCACACGTGTATCGCAAACGACAACGATATGTGGTTGCAACGACGCGAAAATTTATAACCGTTTTCAAAATAATAAGTCCCAGTTTTTCCCCAGATTAGACTTCCTTCGGATAGTTTTCCCTAGACTGAATATTTTAAACAATCGTATAATAGAGTCAATGACATTATGTCTATTTTTTACTGTAATTTCATCTTACTGTATCCAAGAACTTCATCCTGCGAGTAATAATAATAATAATAATAATAATAATAATAATAATAATAATAATAATAACGATAATAATAATAAAATTTCAGTAATTTAACTCCTTCCAGCTCCATCGAAATTTTATGTTTCATTGAGACTCCAACATTCTGCCCGGTCAATCATACCCGCCAGAAATCTAATTGCGGAATTCGAAAGGACTGCCTGAAACGCACGATAAACCGACGTCAGCGAATCTTCCTACCGTGGAAACATAAATCACGGACTGAAAGTGAATAAAGTGACAGGGGGTTGAATCGACGTCATATCGAAACTGGGAAAACGGTTTGCTGTATTTTGGACGGCAAATCGTTCGAATTAACGACGATCCATAGCCACTCGTGATATCAAAGCTACCTGGCAATCGTTACCGT
This sequence comes from Dufourea novaeangliae, assembly GCF_001272555.1. NCBI lineage: Eukaryota > Metazoa > Arthropoda > Insecta > Hymenoptera > Halictidae > Dufourea > Dufourea novaeangliae. Next base: position 1,341,695 of record NW_015373895.1, on the reverse strand, counting down.
ATGACGGTCCCTGGTTTCGTCGCTCGGTGAAAAAGTCAGCGAGCCTCGTATAGTCGAAGCTTGGACGTAACCAGCAACGTGTCACGTTTAACTTTGAGACGGTGGTTGGCGATCGAGCTTCATAAACTGCGAAACGATTTTTACAACAATATTATTGACACCGAAACTGGAACTGGAATGTATACTCTATTTCACGGGCAAACAATTTTTTATCATTGTACCGTCTTATACATAAATCACCCTTACAATTTGTCGCTCCTCCAGCAAAGAGTAAAGTCTTGTAATTGCACCTACATCATATTTGTCGAAAATTACAAGACCCGGATTATACCGTAAAAATCGTAAAACATTACACAAAACTTTCATTGCTGTTTTGAGTATGCTCCCCTAAACATTTCCCAAACAATTGTCTTGAAGAAAGATCTTCATAGATAGAGTCGATACAGTAAATCCTCGGTGAATGCTCGAAGGCTTCTGAACATTGACAAGGACAGGTCCCCAGGTGTAACGCTGACGTTTTAATGATGTTTAGCACAAGATATGACCATTAGTTTATGAAATATTTAATGTTCAGTGCCGAGGAGCCGTCGAACACTCATCGAGAATTTACTGTACATAGTTTTTTGCACGGTAAATGTAAGAGGGTAATTTTTGTCCATCAAGTCCTCACTTCAAAGTCACGTATCACAAAAATGCTGAGAAATTTCAAAAGAATATTTCAGCCACATATTTTTAGGACTATAAAGCGTGGAAAAGCAGTACTAATTTACTTTGCTTCTCGTGTCTCTTTCCTGCACGACCAATTCCATCGATCATGACATGAGTCTCTCGAACTATCACAAATCACTACACCGGGGATGTTTATGCAAATTCACAATTTTAGATATTATTTATGACTATGGAAAGGAAATAAAAAATTTATTTCCTGTACTAGATAATAATATACAAATACCACTAAGTTTTGTTAAGGTCTTTGTTTTGCCACATGTTGTATATTAAAATTTAGCATAAATGGATAAACATCCTACCTAAAGCGGTCTACATATTCACTAAGTAACAAGGATGACTGGAATCATAGAGAAACCACGGAACATCGAAGACTGCGGCAAACAAGTAGATTTTTCTTGGTGTGATCGCGAGGCGAATGTTTCGCAGCTAATTACGCGTACACGGAGAGAGATACACGGTAGCCGCAGGTAGATGGCTCGCATAGATCAAAGGTTGTCCTAACAATGACGAGCGAGGGCAAACCCTGCCACGTTCGACCTTTAACCAGGCTTTCGACCTCACTCCCGCTGGACACGAGTGGTCGTTATCGGTACCGCGTGACCCGATACACTGGATCCTGGAGGAATTATTATGCAAAAATTCGAAAGCTAATAAAAACATAATTTTTGTTGTGTAGAGCGTTCGAAGTCTCCATAACCGTACAGAGCGATTAAAGGGTCACCGAAAGAAATTAGCAATCTATTACGTACTCTACAGATTTAGTAATTGTTAAGTAAGTCAATAATTAGAAACACTATACAGACTCTAATCTTTAGGTCCCCCCAGTGGGGGGATAACGTCTGGACAATAATCGTGTAGAACAAGCCAGACGATAATCGAAAGGAGTCTGTACAAGGGGAATCATTTAGATCGATTTCCTTGAATATCTTCGACACCGTTGATGGTACCAAAAAATGTTCCAAATACAAGTAGAATGTTTCGTGGAGTGAGAGATATTCGAGGAAATTAACTTAAACGACTCACCCTATATGTATATATAATTTATAAATAACAATATCTTCGTTACTGTACAGAAAGTTTTATACTGTACAGAAATATTTTACACATTATTTGTAAGTAATCGATAGTTTGTGACTATACATATAGGACATTTATGCTTTTGGACACTGTACAGGGTCATTTGAATGTATATGATAAAACTATTGTTACATTTCGTGAATACTTTCATTGTTCCCGGTGTGAAGAAAATGTCTAATTGGTATGTTTTTGTGGTGCAGTAAATCCTCGATAAGTGTTCGAAGGTTGTTATCTAGCGCGAACTTTTTAATGAGCATCAGCACAATCATAAAACTTGAAATTCTGAACACAATGATATTTGTTTCAGCCGCATATGGCTTTTAGTTTATGAAATACTTAATGTTCAGTGTCGAGAAGCCGTCGAACACTTATCGAGGATTTACTATATTGAGTGTTAAAGAATCATACAGAAAGATTCAATTATAGTAGAAGACATTCATTTATTGTAAATTGCAGAAAAGTGATATCTACGATTTTTGAGGTGATCGTTTGAGAAACGAAGTGTTAACAATCTCTAGAAAATAAATTTATTGGTTAGAGTATTGAACGCAGCTCAAAGAATAGATAGATCGATTTTACTGGCAGGATCAAACAAAAAAAAAAACTCCCCTCAAACAAAATTGAACTCTATTAAAAATAAAAAATTGATAAATACACATGCAAATTTTATCACACGAGTTCAATCACAGTGGAACATCTTTAAATCAAGCCTCTTAAAACCGTACTTCGTAAAATACTATTTCCAAAAATAGTATTATTTATATTTATTATTCAAAAATACTAATAACCTTAAAGAGCGAATACATATACATATATTTAATAAAACATTTTTGGGTTGAAGGTTTCAGTAGATTAGAAATAGTATTAACATTTGCGTTCTACATACGTCTATTGAGCACAAATAGCGCAAAACGTTGTGTGTATGTTGATTACGTATGGCTGAGTAGAAAATCCCCCCTCTAGGCGTACATTTTCATTAACAGAATCGCTTATCCTCGACCTGACTCGTAAATCACATCGTTCCACTCGTAACTGACAGTCGCCGACGCGGCTGACTTTAGACACGTTCGATAGATATGGGGTATCCATATACAGAGTTGTCCGCGTGAAAGGACGTTGGTCGTGTATCGTACACTGTATATAGGGTGTCCCAAAATAGCTTCGACGTCCAGAAATGTGGGTTCCTAGGATGATTTGAAACAACTTTTTCCTTAGCCAAAATGTTCTCTGAGGCTTTGTTAACGAGATATTAACGAAAAACCCCGACCAATCAGAACCCGAGTCTGCCGGCCGAGCTCCCGCGGTGCGTTGGCTGCCAATCACAGCGCGTACCCAACGCTACCGCGGGAGCTCGGCCGGCCGACTCGCGCTCTGATTGGTCGGAGTTGTTTCTTAATATCTCATTAACGAAGCCTCGGACCACATTTTCGCTAAGGAAAAAGTTGTTTCAAATCATCACAGGAACCCACATTTCCGGGCGTCGAAGCTATTTTGGGACACCCTGTAGATGTCCAATGGGCAAAGACACATTAGGTCGAACACGAAAGCACCAGAAACTGTCGTGTCATTATTCTGTCGCAACTGTCCGTTGTGGAGATCGTGAACGGCATCCGTTCGTCGTTATCGAAGGGCGTGGTGGTGTATCGTCATCGATTTTAATGCCATACGGTCAATGACAGGGCGACACGCGTGTTTTCGATAACGAACCTTCTGTCGGATTCGCCTGTTATTACGGCCCAACCTCCTCTCGATATACAAATTTGTTTGATTTACTCTGTCGATACTTGTTCGCGAGTTCGTTGTACAAACGCGATGATAGTTCGGTGAATTAACCGTTTATCCATCTGGCTTGGAATTTATTTGTCCAACTCTTAAAATTTATTTAGTCGCAGTATTTTTTTATGGTATTTGTGGAAAAAGTGTTTAGATTGGAAAATAACAGTGACTATACACTGTTGAGGTTTTCGGGGGTGAATGGAGTCATTTTGGAAAAATTATTTCCACTAATTATTGTTATATTACAATTTTACCAATCGGGCACGGCGTAGGAGATAAACTCAAATTAATACAGTGGTCATTGTTTCCGGTCAATTAACATTAACAATAATTTGACAATAATTAACGTAACGTCACTAACATCAGCGATAACTTGCTGATTATATTATTTCATGAATCGATGGCTCTGGTCATATTCTTATTAGACTTTTTATTTATAATTATAGCCGCCTAGTTTGCCTTTATATTTTGTTGTATTTATCTTTCGACTACAGAAATCACTCTAATGTATTTATAGTATTTAAAATATATTTGAACATAGTATTGGTTTGTGAGTCTAACTACATTTAATATCAGTAATACGATGACTAATCAATGAGTTAACCGACTATCTGCTTACATTTTCACACTAGTTGACTCGGCAGTGTCTGTCAAAATTAATTTCCTGAAGTTTTCACATTTCTTAAATTAAATCTGCAAACATTTCTAGTTACAACTACCTAAATTTTTTCGATAGTCCAATTTGGATGGTACAAGATGCAGTTTGAATAATAACTCCATTTAATGTATTAAGTAATTGATTCGAAACACGATTTGAAGTATTTGTGCAATCGGTATTAGCTACCATTTCGGTGCATCTAGTTATTGAAATGCTTACTCTTGGCCTCGGTTGTTATTTCATAAGCAAATTTGCTTTTTTTTTAAGCATTACTGGAATCCAAGTGGGTTTGTCTAACCACCGACGAACTTCAACTACTGAAGGATCCTTAGAACATCATACTAATTAATGCTCAATAACCATCTAAAATATTCTTCACCCATTACAACAATATCCCCCATTTATGAATACTATTAATCATTTATAGATAACTTCCATTTTTCTGTTCTAAATTCGCTTTCGTCGAAAACACCTGTAAATCAACTACACTATAAAATTATCCTTAACGTCGTATTGCTTATTACCAGTATAATTTGAATTTTCTCTGCACACGATACAGGTTATTTTCAATTTAATCCAATGTATGTTTTATTAGATACCGCTAGCAAAGATCGATGACAATATTTTATTAAAAATTATTAACACAACGCAAATCTATTTTCCTGAACACAGTCGTCACCTAAATGATAATAACAAAATATAACTGACGGGAAGATCTTTGTAAACGTAATGCAAAATGTGTTTCAAATTGGCTCATCGTCATCGTTCCATCCAGCAATTAAATAACATTGAAGTATCTGATACGCTAACACCGCGTCACGGTTCACCCCTAAAATCGTGGTAATTTAATGATGCCCGACTTTAATTTATGAATCGCCGATTGGTATTAACTGAAATGCGTTCGGGGACGTCACAAGGGTTGTCCAGTATCGGTAACGAATTAACCTTAAACACGCAACTGATTTCAGACAAGCTATTAAATGCATTCGTTGCTCGGCGACTCGTACGAAACAAATTTCCAGAATCGAAACCACAATAATTTACAACTCGCTAATTTCCAGGAGATAACATGCAGCGTCGAATTCGATTGGATTATATTCAGCTTTTAATCTCATTTATGTCACTCGCTAAATAAGTATAATAATAATAACAGCGGCACGAAATGTTGACGTTTTTAATAATCAAAAATTCATTACGCGTATTAGTGATTCGTGTACTAACAACAATACTTTTGCTAATTAATTATTGCTCAAATTTCATGCATTTATAATAATCGAAAATGTACAAAATGAAATGACAATTTGAATCAATATCAATGTAATTATTATTATACTTTTATTCTAGTAAATGATTTAGTAAATCTCGTAATTCACGGTACAGATTTTCCTCCTTTATCTTAAAATAATTTACAATAATACAAATTCGTTTTGAGGCTTTCTGTAACTTTTTCATAAGTACTCCTGTATATGAATCTTTACAAACTTCAGTCGTTTACTTAATTTTGTAAATACACTGTATAAATTTTATCTCATACTATTCAGACATTCTGCACTGTATGACATACGAAAATTCATGCATTGAAGGTACTTACATCAAAGAACAGTGACCGTTCAAACCTGACCCCCAGGTTGACCTCCAAACTGCAGCTCCCACGCTGAAAGAAATTTAAAAGAAATCTGTCAAAATCGTTATAATAACACTGTTCGACAAATTTGAACTTTGTTCGACCTGTAACCTTCAATAGCAGAATCGGCAAACCGTTTTTGACGAGGGTCTGAAGCATTTCTCTCTATAAGATTATTGTCCTGGCGCAGGCCCAAGTTCGGGACAACAATCGAGAGAAGTCTGTACGTGTGTGTCCTGAATTTTCTGATGTCTCAGTTATAATTTTTTCAATTACATTTTTTCCTGACAATGAGTACTTTCGTAAATATTTATTAAGAAACAAAGAATGTCTGACTCGCATGACGTCGACTTTGACCGTATTTTCAAAGTATCGTTTAGTTTTGGTCATTTCGTTATTTTTATACTGTCTGTAAAAACGAATATACATACATATTATACAGGATGGTTCGTCTATTTTTGTCACCTAACATACGTTTGTTATATTCAAGATACTAAAATGTAATATTGATGACCACAAATAAAATACAATATTAAAGACCACACAGAAATATGATGTTCACGCACGTGTTTCACTTTATTCGAATCGAAACGTAAGTTAGCCAGTAAAACCAAACCATCGTGTGTATATTAATGATTGTGGCTATTTTTTGTTTCATCTATAATTTAAAAAACAGTTAAGGATTTAATAAAGTTCTGAATTACGCCATACTTTTTTAGATATCCCAATTGTTCCTTCAGGAACCAAATCTTTGTTATGTTACATTTTAGATTATTGATCCGTGAAATTAAAAAGAGTATTATTACACAAAGTACATTTATGTTTCTTCAGAATTCTATAACGTATACACGATTACATTTTGACATTCATAGTTTATAAATCTGTAAATGGATTCACCATGATTGGATAATTTTAAAGTAAACTTCGATAAAGTGTTCCTACTAAGGCTCATAAATGCTCTGTCGGAAATAATAAAAACTGTCGTGTGCAAAGCAAAGAAATCGGAGAAGTACAAAGACTTCAATCCATATACTCAGCCGTATCAGTAATAACTACCATTAATTGATCGTTGGAACATTAAAATACTTTAGATAAACAAAATTATAATATCATACAGTTTCTATATACCCACATACAAAAGTCGCTTCGTTCACTTCGAAAAGAAAACCAATGAAAATCAATCGCATATCTCAAGCGTACTTATTAACTTACGTATCCAATTAACTAGCCAATTGAACACTAAATTGAAAGATAGGATGCCTGCTGCAATTATTCATACAATTATATCAATAATGTAATCTCTCGTTGAACTCCGATCAAGGGCGGACTTACTCGTCGGCGTAACCAAAATCACAGGACTACGTCGATCTTTTTCTCCGCGGAGCGTAGAACGAAATCCTAAGCCGCTTATCGACTTAACGTGTCCGACGAACATTCAGTCCGTTCGTGGCGGTTCCGTACGAAATTCTCCGACCCGATACGTCCGACGAACAAACAGAAAAACAACGGTCTGTTGCGGCCAGATAGGCGGCAGACATTTTTATTAGACTGAAAAAGACTATTAGACGTAAGAGAGAGAATTTTCTGTAAACCAAGCATCTGAACAATGAAACTTATGCAAGTTGTGACTAGACTGCGGATTTTATGCATTTATAGCCTATAGGGGTCTGTAAAATATAGTCGAGGATAAAACTTTCATCGGATCAAATGATTTTTCTGTTTTAGTCTGAACCCAATAAGATGTTTAAGAGGAAAGATACATTTCTACATTTGCACCTGCACGTGCAATACTTATGTACATACTTGTGGAAGTATATACAAGGTGTCCCAAAATAGCTTTGACTCCCAGAAATGAGGGGTTCCTGGGATAATTTGAAACAACTTTTTCCTTAGCGAAAATGTTATCCGAGGCTTTGTTAACGAGATATTAACGAAAAATCCCGGGCCAATTAGAGCGCGAGCCTATCGGCCGAGTTCCCGCGGTAGCGTTGGCTACGCGCTGCGATTGGTAACTAACGTTACCGCGGGAACTCGGCTGGCAGACTCGCGCTCCGATTGGTAGGAGTTTTTCGTTAATATCTCGTTAACAAAGCCTCGGATAACATTTTTGCTCAAGAAAAAGTTGTTTCAAATCATCCCAGGAACCCCCCATTTCCGGGAATCGAAGCTATTTTGGGGATACACTTAAACCAGTCATATTGTAGAGAGGTAACTATACAAGTCAACTCTTTTAGAAGAATTTTAGACAAGATTAAGACAGTACCCAGGCGGTCAAGCAACTTTGACTACAATCGTGTTTGTATTTCATAGTCAAGACACTTTTGAACGCGACCACAACACCTCTAACCGTTTCATCGCGATGAAAAATAGCACGCACCACGAGTTCGTCCCCATCAATACGACTTTTCCGACGCACAAGTGCGTCGACGAAATATGAGACAAATTTCATTGAAAGTTACGGGGTATTCGGGACGAAAGGATCCGCTAAAAGTCACCGGAATCCCACCAAAGTATTCCTGACTCTGTATCCGGGGCCGTGTTTCAATTCGAACCATCCGGCGCAGCTCGTTCCGCAGGAACTTTTTCCACCGGTGGTATTCTCCCCGCGACGGCGAGTCGGAAGTTTTGAAATTCAAATACAGCGAAGTTTCGTCCAAGAATAACGTTGTCCCGGTTGTATCGTAGACGTGAACTTTCCCGAACGGGAAATTCTTGGTATTCTTTCGCGACGTGTCCTCCCCATCCCCACTTTCTGCTTTTCCTCGATACATCACGGGAATTTTCGAGTGATAACAAGAGCGTATCGAGAGGACAGTCTCATCTGTGTATTGTAATCGTTTTACGATATGTGACCGTAATTTCTTCCACATTTCGACCACAATTTTCTGTGCCCTACGCCAAAGGTGTCAAACTGATGGCCCGTAGGGGAGTGACCACAGTACTATAGTGATCCCTCGATAAATGCAACATGAGCAACGGCGTTATTCTCCCTACTGGGGGGTCCCCTTGTGGAACCAATCGAAACAGAGTAAACAGAAGCTAAACAGAGTCTTGGCTTCGGGGAAAGCACAAATTTATGAAAGGTTCAAAACCTTTCCGCCTTGCCACGAATGCTCCGAAGTGGAATCGAGTATGTCGCACTCATCCTGGCATTACTGTATAAAGTCATTAAATAGGAGAAAATGACAATAAATCATTTTCAAATGTTCGAAATCAAAATTATATAAAATGTAACCATATGATGGTTTTTGTGTCTATTTTCGTCAGGACATCCCCGTGCAATTGCATTCAAAGAAAGCCTCTCTAACCTTATACTATAACTATATACCCCGAAACTATAAACTATATACTACCCTTCTTCCAGATAATTGATCAAAAACCTCTCCATTTAAACTAATTAATTACGATTGCTACTGTGTCGTCTGATTACTGATGATCTTCATTACCCGTGTCTGACTATGTACTTTCCTGCTCTACTTGTCCGACTAAAGACATTCTTGTTCTACTTGACTAACCATGGGCGCTTCCTATTATCACTAGACTGTGTATATTTGTGCAAACTGCCGTTTTATGAACTACATAACGAAAGCTAGAATGAAGGATTTAGTTATATAATCGATTATTAATCATGTCTTTTTGTGGTCTATATAGTCACGTATGCTACAAATATATATTCTTCCTTTAATAATGATTACATGCCACACGTCATCGTCGAGGATAACCACTTATTTACATCTAATAAAACAATACTATGTATGGAAATAAAATTTGTTGTATTAGTTTCACTCCAGCAAAATCCTGGATAGAGAAGAAAATCCCTATACGCTCTGTTTAAAATAATTTACAGAAATACAGGGTGTCCCAAAATAGCTTCGACTTCCGGAAATTAGGGGTTTCCGGTATGATTTCAAACAAGTTTTTCCTGAGCAAAAATGTTGTCCAAGGCTTTGTTAACGAAATATTAACGAAAAATCCCGACCAATCGATGTCAGCTTTCTCAGCGCGTACACTCGCAACGAAGCGCGTTTTTCAGATTCCACATTTATTATATCGCCTTTATGATACTACGTATAACACATACTACACGTTTTCGCTCTTACTTCCTTCAATTCTCAAAACGACTTCCTTTTTCCCGTGCCCCATTCGAGTCACCTCCTCGTTGTCCCGTCATAAATTATACGCCGACTAAAACGATCAAGCTCGCCATGTAGACGGGAACATACGGCGACACGGTCTTGTTTCACATCATAGAAATCACGGCGGATTTCAACCGGCGAGTGCCGCGAATATACGACTTTTCCAGGATCTAATATTCACTAAGAATGGAAGGAATAGACGGCTCGATTCCGGAATGACTTTATTCCACACGCTCCGACCACGATCCCCTGAAATATTGCGATTCCTTATTCGTTTATAGGCGCTTTGAGGAAATATTGGAGGAACTTGAAACATACCAACCGTGTACACAAATTTTCAAATATTGCGTATTGGGAAAGTCAGAATTTCGATAGGCCAACTAGTGACAGAAAATGAAACTACTGAGTGTAAGTCGAGTATTCATATGATCGAGAATGTTTAAATAGACAGGGTGAGAAAAGTCAGTGTTTTTATATTTGTTAATAACAGTCATAATTATTTACACAGTTATAAAAATGTACACCATGGAATTTTCTCATAGAAACAGTAAAAGTAAAATATATTGCTGAGTGGACGGCTGTAACAGTCGTGCATGTAAAAATGATACTATTCGCTTTTATTATTTTCTCCGGCAAAAAGTAAACTTGGTAAAATTAAAAAATAAATAAAATCAAATGGAAATTATTGATCGCTTCAGGACATGGGTGAAAGATTCAAAAATGGGCAAGAATATATCGTCGTCTATGATAGTATGCTCATTACACTATTCAAAAGACGATTTTATCCCATATTGTAATCAGAAATAGAGTTGGACATAAAATTTATGATTTTTGGGAAGTCGTGTGAAATTTACCTAAGTTATAAGTCATACCAATAATTCGTCCAGCTTTTAAGATTTCTATGAATTATGTATTAAAAACATTTCACCACTAATTTCATGTGGATTAACTTTAAAATTTGATGTCTAAAGAGAAAACGCAATGATTTCAATAATTCTTCATTTCATCTTCCCCAATTTAACAGAGAATTATTTTTAGAGAATACTTTTTAGAGTATTACTACAGGAAAACTTTGCAGAGTTGATATTTATTGTGTACCATTTCGGATTTATATTAAAATTTGTCAACAAAGTTCCACCTTGTAAATTTTTAGTCGGAGAATACTCATTTACAACGAGTTTGCTTTCAAATTAGTCATACAACTGGAATCATGTTTATCACTTGGACGCAAGTATTGCGCAGCATCCACTTTTGCGCTTTGTATTTCATGTAATTTTTAATATTCTTGAAAATTTGTAACTTTAAAATACGTATTATATCCCCGGTAAAAAATTGTGCAAAATTGTAAAAAATTGTCTAATACCCATAGATCCCTGTAACAGAATATGTATTCCACATTTGTCTAGAAATAATTATTACTCATTAGCACTACTGATGCATTATTTGAAATAATTATTACTCATTAGTACTCCTGATGCATTATTTGAAATTTTCAAAGTATATTCCTGAAATGTTAAGGAAATATAATAACATTGTTGATAAAAATGAAATTGAACATTGGAAAATAGTAACTGAATTTTAAATCATTTGTGAACGAAATATCAGATTTTATTGGCTTAATAAAAATATTAAATGTTGACACATGAAACATGGACCCTGAATTTTAAAAAATCACAACAAAGGAAGAACTTTGTATTTCCTAATTGAACCTTGATTTTATGCTATTCAGATATTACATTCCCTGCAATAATAATTTCGTCAATGTACGTTTAATTGTTATTACTTAGTCACGAAATTGAGGAATTATGAATATGGAAAGAAGCATTTTTTACCATACTATAGGGAAAACTTTTTATGTTCTAATTGATCATTTATTTTATAGCTCGAGGCTTCTCTATATTTTGAGTAACAACAACGTTGGGCATATTTATCCATTACGAACTCAACACGAACCTGATTGATGATGACTCAAAGAGAAATATAATCTGTTTGTCAGTGTTTGTCGAATACGATAACCTGTTTGCACATTCGCCCAATAATGTCCTGTTATTTCTGCTCGACAAACCGTGAGCTCTACGATTAGTTTCCGCGGCGTTTCGAATTATTCAAGGTATTCGTGTCACGGTTGTTTCGGCCGAAATCAAGCATTAGGGAATAAAAAGTACAATATTAAACTATAGGAAATAGAAAAGAAAACAATGAATACATTGCGAATATTTGTACAAATACATATCTTTACAGACTATCTCGTAAAAATCGGTATTAAACGGAAATGATTTTTTTATCTTAAATATTCACGTTTAAATAAAAAAAACTGTACACAATTTTTATTTAAAAATTACTATGACCATTCGTAGTCCACTAATATCAATAAACTTCGGCAAATTCTACGTACCATCATTCACAAACGAAATATTCTTTTTAACACAGTGCTGTCATTAACTTCGGGTCCCAACGTTCAAAATTCGTGTTTAGTGTCGAATAAAATAAATCTAAATAAAGAAAGAATACACTCCACGACAATTCTCGGTTCATAAAGATCTTTCGCAACTTACGATATGAAAGTGAAGAAATTAGGTAATATATAAAATCGTAAATTTTCAAAATTTTGTCATGTTTATCGAACGATCGAAACAGATATGAATGTATCGTCGGTAATTCTAGTATTAACGAAAACTATACGAAGACTCCCTCTGATTGTTAGTTCCTTTGGCCACCAAATTGAAATTTCAAATTAAGAACCGTAGAGTGGTGAATGTTATTTATTGCAATATGCAATATACGAACAAATACGCGAGTCGTATTTAATAACGTGGATACGAAGAAAGTCAATTTGCTGATCCTTGCGCGCGCGCACGGCGCAATTTAATAAAATAGAGAATATTTCCGAGAACCACACAGACGCGGCGCAACGGGGACGCGCGATGTAACGAATTCAAGCAGAGACAGGCGGCGAAAAGGGTTCCGTGGAATCACTGAGGAAAGTCACGCCACACATGCACCGAGAAAAATGCATTTTTTAAAGTGAATCCGACTTTTTGATGCACCGGGGGAATTTCTGCGCATCTTGTTTAGTACTTGCGCTTTTTCCCGTTGAAATATTTCAAAGTTTCACGTGCCCCGGCCGTTTTGTGCCGGTGGCCGGGATTCAGATTACATTTTCACCTACAAATCTTTTAGCCCGTGAACGCGACGATGCACGGCATACTGCTATCAGTTTAAATTCGCCGGTCGATAACGACGTTCCCGTGGATATTTTATGGTTGCATACATCGGTAAGTCTTTGTTGGACATCGTTAACAATTATTTCTCACCGATTAACACGTAATCGTCACGTGTTCGTAATTAGAGGAACGAAATTTCTGTTTAAGATCTTAATCACGGTAGTGCAATTTAATTAAACGATATTAGACCGCGGATTTTATGCATTTATAGCCTATATAGCCTATATAGATCTGTAAAATACAGTAAATAACAAAACTTTCATCAGATCCGATCAGTTTTCTAGTTTATTCCGAACCTAATACGATACTTAAGAAAAGAAAGAAATTCCTACATTTGCTCTTCTCCGTATGAATTTCTTTAGGGAATACCATTTTGCATAAAAATCCGCAGTCTAGATATCGTTCATTGCGCTCGTAATTGTTTTCATTGGCTTGTTTTGGATATTTTTCATTCGCAAGGGAAGGCACGGCAGTGTCCCCCTCCGATTTTCATGAAACTTCGTATGTCTGTTAAGCAGTCAAAAATAAGGGATACGTATTTTTTTTATCGGCTGAGACGTGACTTTAAGGAGTGAAGCCACCCCTCGAAGTTTCGACCCGAAAGTACTATCTCGAAAACCAAAGGAGATACGTGAAAACTTCTAATAGACGAGGCTTGCCCTTGTTTTATGTAAAATGATATGGTGCCAACAAATTGTCTAAAATATAATTTGTTTATAACCAAAAAATTTCAGATCGAAACTTCGAGGGATGGCTTCACCCCTTAAAGTCGCTTCTCAGCCAATAAAAAAAAATTCGTATACCTTATTTTTGACTGTTTAACACTTTGACTGCCACGTCACCCAAATATGGGTGATACGTACATTGCAAAGAAGCTGGATTATTTAAATATCGTTATCAAATTTTTGGGTAAAATTAAGATCGTAATATAATTTAAAACAAGACCAATAGGCTCTATCAACTACACGCATATATTTTTGACGATTTATGACTTAGAAAACAAAATAAAGTGTGTCTGGCTACGTACGGCCATTTTCACTGTGGCAGTCAATGTGTTAACAGACATACGAAGATTCACCAAAATCGGAGGGGGACACTTCCGTGCCCTCCCTTGTTATAAGGACATCGTGATAACAGTGATTAGACAAAAAGTGATCTTCTATTGGAGAAACATTTAGTGAATGTCATTGACTAACGTAAAACTTCATAATTTAATTCAGAGCTGAATTAGTTCTAATTCTGCCATATCCTAATTTAAGAGGAGCATCTGTTATTATTGATGAAAAAACGAGGTTTCGTACAAATTACGCATTTTGTACTATTTCCACAATTTTATATTGCCGTTAAGTATTCCACACTTAACTTTCTCTGAATAATATGTATTCAATCCCATCAATAATGTTCCATTGATTTTTACAGTGTACTTTCTATTTTATAACTGTCCTAATACTTATCATACCTTTCATTGCTTCATTATACGATTTTCAGAAACTGAAAACGTACGCAATCCATCGGTTTTCTTCGCACGGACGTTCCCCAACGTGGCGGACACGATTTCCAAGCGGCTCGCGATCGTAATTCACTGATTACAAATTATTAAGTAAACCGTGCCGGAAATCGGGATGCGGCATTAACGGCGAACAGCAAACAGATGAGTGGACGGTGACAATTATTGACGATGAATCTGGCACCGGGTAACAGGACGTCGCACAGCTCGCCTGTTATCGGCCCGCGAAGCCGGATAACAGATTTTGCACACGATCGCGATACCGAGCCCGCGCAAAATACCGAACGTCCCAGTAATTGTCGTTAACTGTTTATAATACTGACAATTTTCGAGCAAGCTCTCGCCGGTTTGACCCCGATCCAGCCTTTCCAGTGGCAAGATACCACCCCAACATCCCCCAAAATGGACGTTTATTGGAGCTACACGAATCAAGATTATAACAATTTAATTGGACCTACATTGAACACTTCTCTGCCATGTAATTGCATATAAAGTTGATTGTACAGAAAGTACCGATATACACTCATAAGTAGACTGCGGATGTTTATGCAAATTCACAATTTGAGACATTAATTTGTAAATATTAAAATGAAATAGTAATTTACTTCCTGTACTGGATGTCTTATTATATTGAAAATTATGTATAAGTATTATTATATTTTATTAAAGTCTGGATTTTAAAGTTATTCCTTTTGTTAAAATTTGTTATAAATGCATAAACATCCGCCGTCTACTCAAGTATTAGGATACTTATGGAATATGTAATAAATGTTACAAGTCGTTACGAAATTCGTAAAAGTCTGAAATGAAATTGAAATTGTAGTTTGTGATAAACATCTGTTTACTAAACAATAGCTTACATTTGAGTTTTTAGGAAACAGAAAAAGATCAAAAATAGCGAATTTAAATATACTTCGCAAATGGGATTTTGCTTATAGCCTGGATATAACCGAGTACTGCACTCAATATACCACACTCCACCATATTTCAATATATAATGAACACATCATACTTATAATTAAGTTTTCTATCATTTACATACTGCTCAACTGGATATGGAAATATTGTAAATCGTATAATACACTAACTTTAAAAAGAAAATATAAAAATTCAAAGTATAAGTTACTTTTTTACAGAAAAAAACGTCGAAAATATCGATCTTTGATTTTTAGAACTACGACCCACCCTACCAAAAAGTCTCAAAAAAATTAAGGACAATACTTGTGATGCTACAGTAATGTCTGGATGAATGCGACGACCTCGTGGAGCATTCGTGGCAAGGCGAAAAGATTTTTAGCCCCTCACAAATTTTAATTCTGTTTATCCTATTTTGATTGGTTTCAGAAGGGACACCCCACCCCCAGTGGTAGGAATAACGCCGTTATTCCTTTCGCATTAATCGAAGAATCACTGTATATAGTTACTGTAATTATATAATTGTAGTCGCTTTAAGATTTCAATAAGACAACAATTTTTTCCAGCATTTTCCTAGGTTTTCTTAACTCTGTAACACGTTCCCCAGTAAATACTGTCTATCATATTTTTTTACAAAATTTTCGCATGCGATTAACCCTCATTTTCCCAACTTAATTTGTTCCTCGGTGTCAAATCGACCTAGTGGTAAAAATGAATACAATGAAATGATAAATAGTTAAATTTGCGAATTCTTTACAATAAAAATCACGAAGCCTCAGCTACATTTATCTAGACATGACAGAATAACATCATTTCTTAGGAAAAAACTGTGTCAAATTGGCAAAAAGGACGGGTGAGTGTTAAAGAGGGGAAATAAAAGAAAAACCGCATAATCCAAATGTTCTCTATTACTACTCTCCTGGTTGAGGTAGAGAGTTGAAAACTGGTAAACATTGTTTTTTCTTGACATGTTATCGAATGGTACATCGTAAGTTCAAATCGGCCCAAGGTCGTTTTAGACCCCCTTATCTTTCTATAATACCCTGTGCATGCACAAGTCAGTTTGCACAAATTATTTGAACGTGTAAACGGGCCTTAAGGGATCTCCCTACTGTGACGAGTAAAAAATTAGGCGAAATTGAGGAATTTTTTTAGAAAAATCTATGAGGTATATCGATGTTAAACTTTTTTCTATAAATTCGTATACACTAATAGGATAAGCTTATCGTTTTTCATTTGAAAATGTAGTACAGATTAAAAGTTATTATAATTTTCCGGGATTACCTAAAAAAAAGGTGCCTCCATGGCTGCCATTATATCAGCTGTCTACGTTATCTCGAATCAAAAATTGAGAAAGATTTGTAATCTGTATGAACGTGTCTATCACCGGTACTAAAATGAATAAAAAATATTAACTAATAACAAAATGGCGAAGTCTTGCAAAAAAGTGCCGATTTTTGCGAAAAAAGTCGCTCGTTTTTCAACTTGCAAAATTCGAATTACGCAAATATCAGCTTCATTCTATTACGGGAGAGAACTATGTACTCACTGAACATGCCTACATAGTTCCGAGTCACTCCGTCAAATAGTTTCTAAAATATCGTGGTAGCCATTTACAAAAATGTCGTTTCGAGGATAATGCGTTTAAAGTTTCAATTTGAACCTACGTGCCGCGGCGCACCACTTCGGTTAAAGGCTAATAACCTCCTTATTATTTCGAATTGGGCGAAATCTTTTTGGGATTATGGTTTTGAAATATTAATCCTTGAGAAAATTAAAAAAAAATCGATTTTTTTGAGCGTAAGGGAAACCCTTTAACGAATGGATGTAATTATAAAAATAAGATTAATTTTCAATTACCAATTATTCCATCTAACAAGTAAAATTGTTCAAAATCCGATCTTTTCCAGTCGTATGAGTCGAATTCCGCACCACCGGAAACGTTACACAAACTTCCACGCCGATGACTCGAGACGAAATATTTTACGTTTCCCTGTAAATCAGCGAGAATGAAGGATTTTTTTTCTCGACGATTCATTCACGCGGATTGGCCTACCTATTCTCTGTATTTGTTCTCTTACTATTGTCGTCGTCACGGTTGTCGGTTATCTTCCTTATTGCAGACGCATTCGATTGCTGCATGTTTCCGCGTCGTCAAACGAAGATGACGAGAAAAAGATTTCGAGCGTTCGTAAACTTGTTCTCAGCGAACAAGGCCAACGTCACCAACTATTGGTTTTCGTCGGTCGTGAGAGCACAGTCTCGTTCCCCAGAGACATTTTCACCTCCTCTGTTTTTTTTTTTGCAACGTGGATCAAGGATTTTCCATCCGTCTGAGTAGAATCGTAAGGTCCCATACGCGCCCTGTCACGGTATTGTGTCTTTTTCCGAGGAAAATACGGTCCTGAGTGATTCTGTTTATATTACACCGAATATCGTCTGATCCACGAACAATTCTACATATGTACAGTATCGGACAAAAGTATTCGTACACCCCTTAAAACGGAACAACTTTTTTAAAATTGGTCCAAATGACTTGAGCTCTCTTGTAAAATTAGAGACATTAGTTTACTAAATGACGTGTAAAAAGAAATTGTAAAGGTCATTTTCTACAACTTTTTAATCTGAGGCTATAGTAAAAATTTAATAAACACATATCGAAAATTTATATTTTGAACAAGATTTTTCATTACTAGGGAAAAGTTTGTTACAAATGGGAATATCGTTATTACCGAAAAAATGCTTCATGAAAATCCTGAGTAAGCTGATCACTATTTACTCCAGAATTCACGTTAAAACGGGATTCAGGATAAAAGGGGAAATTAAAATTCACCGCGGAAGCGGCGCTTATCGCGTTGTAGTTTCATTCGTTGCCCGCTTCAAGGATGCTTTATTTAGAAAGAAAAAGATCTACAAATAATCTAAACGTTTATACTTTACTTGCACGGTCGTGTATTTGTTGGCTACTTTTACTTTTGTAAATTTAATCGAAATATCCGAAAAATAGATGGAATATTGAAATTTTATGATAGACTGAACAAACGCTAATACCTTGCTCATTT
This sequence comes from Dufourea novaeangliae, assembly GCF_001272555.1. NCBI lineage: Eukaryota > Metazoa > Arthropoda > Insecta > Hymenoptera > Halictidae > Dufourea > Dufourea novaeangliae. The sequence goes on along the minus strand of NW_015373895.1, from coordinate 1,322,987 downwards.
TTTATGCTTCTTTTATGGCATATTTGGTATGCTCGTTATGGTTATCTTTGATTATAAATCCTATAATCTTTTAATTACAAACTACTCGATATGATTAACGCTCTTAAACTTCAAAGAATTTTCTTCCAAACAACATTTAACCCTCGGCAGGCGAACGTATACAATGACTGGTGAGATTTTTTCTTTCTTTTTTAAGTAAAAACAACAGAACTTTATTTTTAATTTCTATTAAAATGCTGCTATCTATTGAACAGCAGGCTGTAGCATTTTGTACGGAAATACTGATCTAATTTAAATAATTTTTGGTATAACTAATTTATTATTTCACTTTTTACATTGAATAAAAAAATTTACGTATTGAGCAGAAATCGGGACGCGATTATAAATAGATACATTGATCCCTAGTAGCATTTATGGTTGGCAAACGGTAGCCAACAGTTGGGAGTTAGTTCGGATATGGTTAGTGTTTTTGCCTACAAATTCCCAAAATAGGGCCTACGACGAAAAGTTATAACAATTTGCCAACGAATATCCAACGTTGGGCCTACAATTATTATAGTTGGTTAATTAACAAGAAATTTACAACGACGATGCAACATTGGCCCACCCAAAGTTTGCCAACATTTAAATATCGTCTTAAAGACGTCAGAAACATTGCTACAACCAAAAACTTGTTATTATATTTCAAATTGACTTTTTTGTTTTCGATATTTATTAATATACTCACAATTTGTTACTGTCGCGCAACACGTAAGACATTTGACATTTTGTGAAAATAGAGTCAGCTGACAGAAGTTTGGAAATAACTTATAATAATTATTTCTAATAATTAGTTACATTTATAAATTGTACATAATAAATTGTAAAGGTAACTTTGCTGATAAAACACTTATTTACCTGTTTAATATACATATACAATTTATACAAGTACATAATTATTATAACAAGTAATTATTATAAATATTATTTCCAGTGTTATGCTCCTTCAAATATTTGTAAAGGATATTATGGAAGTGTAATATAGCCAACTGTCTTCCTATTGTTAGTTTATTGTAGATACTAAACAATTGTCCCTACAGAAAGAAACCTCCAGTTTGCCCTGCGTATTATACTGACGTAGGCCCAACGTTGGGTATGATCGTTGACCCACTTGCAAAAAAGAGTGACAATTCTAACTGTTGGCTAACCAATACTGTAACGAAGGACCAACAAAATGCCAACAATAATTAATACTAGGGGACCTTATCCATGTCATCCTTCGTGACGACCGCAAACACGTTCTCCGTCCGTGATTCTCGGGCTTCGCCTGAGAATCGTGGGAAACCGCTTTTCCCGTTATTCCAGCAGTCGGTAAGAAACACCGTTCACTTTTTGCCCCTTTGAAAGATTAATTAAAAGAAGAGAGCAACGGAAAAACAGTTCACCCCAGGCAAAAGCGACGTTCAAAGTTTTTAACTGCACTGCGATTTACGTATTCTTCCCTTGTATTTCTTCGTCCCTGGTGGCAGTTCCTCTTCACCCTCCATCCGCTGACATTCAGCGAACTTCGTCGGTCCGAAAGTCGTGGCGCACAGTAGCCAATTCTCGAAATTCAGATAGACAAAATGGAAATATCGATTTTTTGGAAGTGATACATAAAATGGTACATGTAAATATTTCTTCAGCCGTTAGTTGAATGTTGATAAAATATCAGGTGAACTTGGGTATTTAATGATTTTTTGTTTAAATCAGTTTAATTATTGATATCTAATCAACTCTAACTCGAGTCATGATTCTGATACGAATTGTGAGGAATGCAGTAGCGATTCTGTAAACGAGTAAATGTTCGTACTATTAGACAGAGTGAGTCACTTAACGTTTGCACCCCAAATATCTTTGTTGTTTTTAAAGATACGTCAAATGTCTTAAGGACAGAGGTGAATGGTTCAATGGAGCTCACATGATACCAAGAAAATGTTTGTTTTTATGTCATTTTGTAAAGACCAGCAACGATAGTCCCTTTCATTAGGAATTCAGTGACTGTAGTTATTCAAAGTCATTCAAGGTGACGGAAAAAAGGGTGGTTCTATTTTAAAAAATGAAGGTGACCTTGATATCTCTAAGAAAATGACATAAAAACAAAAATTTTGTTGGCATCGTGTGAGCCCCATTGAACCATTCAACTTTGTCCTTAGAAAATTTTACGTATCTTTAAAAACAACAAAGATATTTGAGGTGCAAACGTTAGGTAACTCACCATGTATATTCCCTGTAGATACTATTAGCATATTCTATGGCATTTAAAAATATTATATGTTAGAAGCTTATATCGTTACTACTTTCTAATGTTCTTTCTTTCATTTTTATTGTCTTAATTCGTTATTATATGTCTGTCAGAAACTCTCTACCGATGCTTCAATTTTCAATAGGAACAGTATTCCTCAGAGATTCTGGGGTAAATGCCGTGCATTAAAATACTTTCATCAGCAACAGTACATCCCGACTCTTCTTCCTCATAAAGCCAGTCCCACCGATGAAAATTGAAAATCACGAAAAAAAAAAAGAAGTAACAAATGCACAAAGAGCACGCAGTATTTTAGGATTTTTTTTTCCAAATTGCTCCACCCTGTGCTTTGATGCACTGGTAAAAAAAAATAGGTTTTCATTCGGCACCCTGCGAAACGCTATTTAACCGAGCCCCATCCACGCACGCCCAATCACGAAAAACGTGGATCCTGTTTTTTATATACCGAGACATTTAAACAATGAAGAAATTCGTGTTACGTAGCCGCGGTGGGACAATGGATTATGAAAACGTTCTGTGTTTGTGTTATGCACGAGATAGTGTGGACCTCATACTGCGTAGGGCGTAATGAAAGCTGACTCCAGAGTATAATTAGTGAGAACAATATTTCATTGTTGAGCTTTAGGAAATCATCTTTCATTAAAGATATTCTCGTGATATGTATAATGATATGTATAATTCAACGAAAGTGCATAATCGGCTTAAATAGGGTGTCCCCAAAATCGTGGTACAACCGACCAGATGATTCCATGTTCACAACTAACAATAAGTCGAAAAGAATACAATTTTTTTCATGGCAATCAAAAATCAAATTTCTTTTACAAAATTTCTTAAGTGTTCATTTATTGGTACAGTGACCTTATAAATTCAATTTTGAAGAAACATGGGTTAAAGCTAGTTTTAGCTATACACGGATGTCTTCTTTTTACATATATGATAACAAAGTCAATATATTAGTACAATTTCAATTAGTCAAAAGAAGTTCGGCTTTTTCAACATTTTGTTAACACATCATTTAGTACACTAATCCTTCTAAGTTCACAAAGAAACTCAAGTCACTTGGTCCAATTTTGAAAGAGTTGTTCTGTTTTAAAGGGTGTACGAATACTTTTTTTTACCCACTGTACATTCACTCGACAAAGATTAACGCTGCTAATTGTATTATAAATTTTCGTAAATTTATTTTCAACCTGTGTCTATTTCTGTCTACTGCCAAAGAGTCCTGAAAGCGAAACGAGCCGACCAGTGAACGCAGACTCCCGGATAATCAAGGGGGGGGGGGCAGATGATTTCAGAGTATAGAGACATTCCCAGAATGCAACGTGGATGCGCAGGGTCTAGCAATAAACTGTGAGGCAGCCTGCTGGAAGCGATTCGATTTTGCGCTCATACGAGCATGCTTTCGCCGCTGCTATAGGAACATCACCATAACATGCGTCAATTATGTCCGCGAGGTATTCTCAACGAGAACCATACAGGTTCCGTAAACTTTCGTATTCAGACTGTCAACGTGGGCAAACATTCGTCACTTGAATATTTGTCGTTTTTTCATGATCTCGAACAAAAAAAATAAAAGTCAATTTATGATTAAGTCGTTTGATAAGTTACAGTAACGCTTCGGTGAATGTACAGTGAAAGTCAAGAGTGAGTATACACTTTGAAAGTATGGGATTCATTCGTATTTATTTCTCTCGCTTTAGAATCGAATATTTCGCATAGATGCTCTGTTACATTGAGATCTGGTGACTGTAGAAGTAGGACCTGACTGATTGAAAGTGTTTTGCAGCTAACAATTTTTCACCACCTTCGCTATATACATATTTCGGGTCACGAACTCTCACTAAAAGACCCATGCTTGCAGCTAAATTTGATTTTGAAATATTTCAATATCCAAATCTGTTTGTAGTACTACGAATAAAAACCAACTGTCCTGCATCAGAAGTTGCCATGCTACCCGCAAATCATAATAGTACATTCACCATGTTTAACCAAATTTTGAGGTTATAGTTCCGTATTTCTTTTTTTCGGACATTTTGGCTGTCTGTTTATCCCGAAAACGTTAAAAAAATCGTATCCAACTGTATTACTACCATGATCAATAGCAACCCTAATAGCATTTATGGTTGGCCAACGGTATCCAACAATTGGGAGTTAGTTGGGGTATAGTTAGTGTTTTTGCCTACAAATTCTTAAAATAGGGCCTACGACGAAAAGGTTATGACAATTTGCCAACGAATATCCAATGTTGGGCCTACAATTATTGTACATTTGAAATGCATTTGCAAATTCCTTTTGATTAACACTATAGCCACGGATTTATCACTTTGTGATTATCACTTGTTTGGGACACTCAAAAAGGCATTAAGGGGACATGGTTTCAACAGTACAAAAAAGTGGAGCACTTCGTGTGCAAAATGGCTTTGGATTCCGCTCTCTACTTCCTATGAAACTGGAATGAAAAATATAGAAAAATAACTCATTTATATTTTTTATAAATTCCACTGAAATAAAAAATTAGAAAAAAATTTCGGTTTATATTAGAGTGACTCTTGTGCCTTCAATGCTGGCAATTCTAGTGTTAATTGCATTAACTGTTTAAACATAATTAGACTGCGGATTTTATGCATTTATAGCGTATTCAATTGTTTGAAATTCAGTATAGTAAAAAGTTTAGTAAATATTGGCATGGCCTTCATTTTATGTGGGAGTTTATAGAACCTTTGATGCAGTAAAAAAAGTTTCGCTTTTTTTCTAGTTTCTGTAAATATGTCTTTAAAAATTGATATTTGCATAAAGATCCGCAGTTTAATGATGATTATTTGGATAAAGTTGCGCCTATCACTGTAATTTGTACCTTGAATTGAACGCAGAATCCGCCCAAATTATATAGCCTGTGTCATTCCAGAAACATTAATACTGCGTCGAGTAAATCGTGACGAGGGACACTTCAGGCCCAATTGCCCACAAGCAGAATCGTAAAAAGCAGACCCCCAGTTCCTGTAAAGCTGAACAAAAGTGTCCCAGCGACGCATCAGAATAATTGAAGGCGATGAGAATTAAACTTTGCCGTGTGTGGCCCCGGCAACTCCGCGGAAATCGATTTAACTTCCATACATGAAGATACTCATTTATGAGGGAAGGTAGCAGGTTGAGCTACTTCCGGTTTAATGAAACTTTGTTGACTCTCGCGGGGTTCGACGGTACTTCATTACCCGCCTTAGCGGTCCAGTTCCACGAGGTGAAATACTTTTCAAGTTTTCATGCGACTCCTTGTTTGCGCAGAACCTCTGGGAAATCCTGATGTAATTGATTTGAAAGCGATCCATTGGCGAGGCCGGCAGACATTGGTACAAAACGCCTATTTAGGAGTTCAGAAACTTAATTTGGGTGTAAAAATGGGAATTTCAAAAGTAAACTTGATAAGTATGTATTTAATGATTATATTTATTAAAATAAAAAATAAAATTATTAAGTAATGTTTCTCAATAATAATTTTTTTAAGAAAACTTGTGAGTGACAATAAGAACTCCGTAAAAAAAATGTTTATTTTGTTTTGTTGACTACAGACCAAATTTTATTTTCTTTATTCTTCAGCTATTTATAAAGATGTTATGTTGTACTAATTACATGTATTCTAAAAGATCCTACACTACACAAACCAATGAGTCCAATATTTATTATTACCAAAATATCCGATTTTCGGAGACTTTTAAATAAATGAGGTTGCTTAGTGTTTCCACGACACCATGTCTTTAATGAATTCAAATTCGCAGTAACTTATGGAAACTTTAACCACTGGTTTGATATGGACTTTGTAAGCTCCATAGGCTCACCTGAAAGTTTCGGTAAAATTTTCAGCCTTCAAGATAAGGTTAGAATGTTTAGAAAGTAGGTGAAATATATGCTCCGCTAAACGTCAGACAGATACGTGGAAGTAGTATAAGCCCGTATCGAGTCGGACGCACGGATGGTAGATCGTTGCTCTATGTACCATCAAGTAGTGATAACATATATGTCGACGGACAGGTTGCCTCAAGATGTCTACGTTTAGTCGAGAAGTCTTAAGCTGCACTTACACTATATAACATAAAATGTTAATAAAACTTGTTGGCAAAACAGAAAGAAAAATGTTATGTAGCTTGTTACAAAACTATACCTTTCAGACAAGTCTGTAACAAGTTTGTATAACATATGTTGTATAGCAAGGTTATACAATAATTTGTTGTATAACACTTGCTATACAGGGTGTTCGCGATAATTTGTACCATCGTTTTTTTCGTGAACGGTAAACGTTGGAAATAAACCGAAGAGGAGGAAGTTGTAATATATTTTACTACATAGTAATATGATAACGTATCTAAAGATTTTGTATTTTTAATATTTTTCTAGAAACAAAGGTGACATTAATTTTTTTAAATGGAATGGTCCTTTTTTTTATATCATATGAAAGCGAGCATTAAGACGAGTTCAACCATGTGGTATGCTATGGTTTTCAGGGTCATACAAGGGCAGAAATAAAAGAAATAAATTTAACATTTCGTAATATTATATTTACAATATGTTCAATGAGACTTTCATTATTAAGAATACATTTCTGAGAATTTATTTCTGCCCTTGTATGACCCTGAAGACCATAGTATACTACATGGTTGAACTCGTCTTAATGCTTGCTTTCATATGATGTAAAAATATATGTAGCATTCCATTTAAAAAAATTAAGGTCATCTTTGCTTCTAAAAAAATATTAAAAATACAAAAATTTTAGATACGCTATGATATTACTAGTAAAATATACTGCAACTGTCTCCTCTTCGGTTTTTTTCTAATGTTTACCGTTTACGAAAAAAACGATGGTACAAATTATCGCGAACACCCTGTATAGTGTAGACGCAGCTTTACTGATTGTGAGTGCTACGAACCTGTACGAGTCAAATGCGTAGACGTGAGTGTATTTATGTATCTCTAGAAATTGGTTCCAAGTAGTGCAAAATTATACGTTGTCAGACAGAATCACTTGCACAGGATATAAATACAATACCATGAATCTGTATCGAAGACTATTCGTTTGTAGAAATAAATTCTCAACTAGTACAAAATTTCTATATCGGCAGACAGGTTGAGGACTCACGATATAAACTCCCGTGCATAACTAACAATTAGAGGACCCATAGCATATGCAACACACTTGAAAAATAACTGCAGAATTATTGATAGCATTGGATATATGTATATTACAAAGCCAGATTTAAAGTTAACGCTACAATAAAATCATCAAAATAGTGCAAAATTCACAATTTGTACGATACATCGATTTTTCTGAACTTATTGGGCTGTCCCATAATTTCTTGCCAGTTTCAACCAGTATTACTTTTATTTTGTATTTATGAAAACTTCATTTCTATTCTACGATATAATCACCGGCATTATCAATAACATTCAGCTATCTGCTCGATAAATCTTGAATGCCTTCCGCCCAGAAAAATCGGAGCTGGGATTCAAACAAGTCACCAATATACTTTTTTCAGGGCCTTCATATTTCGCAAACTATTCAACTTAGAAAAGATATTTGGTAACAAAAATTGTATGTTTTTTTAATAAGAAAACTAACTGCTTCGGTAGTTTTTTTGTGAAATTAAAGATCAGTAGATTTTTAATGAATATTCAGTACGCGAATCGCTTAGGTTATGGTTGTGCCAAAATATCTATGAGCTTCCAAAATTAAATATTGTAATTAATATAAAAAAAAAAAAATACATATTGTAATATAACGAAAATAATTTTTTAAGTGATACACTAACTTTCTGCTTGATAATGCTTCGAATGACTGGACAAGCATCCAATGGCTACGCAATCAGCATTCTCATGTACCAGTAAATAAACTCGGTAATTTCGACATTAAAAGAAAAAGGTTTTATTAAAACAAAGTTGGTATCACTTTTGGAGACTTTAATAAGTTCAAGAAACCTTTACTTAATAGAAACACACAAACTCTTTATTATTTACGTGCTGAATAAATGCGCTCTCAATATTAGCGAAACATTTACGAAGGCATTCATGTCGCCTCAAGTTCATGATTGCTAAATGATAATATTTTTTTCAAATAATACATCGCGCTTTTGCGAACACTTTTATATGATTTATGATAAGAAATAACTAAGGGTAATTATTTTCTATCTTGAAGTTCGCTATTATTTAATAAAAATGTAATATTAACAAAAATTGACGATAGTGACCAATCACCAGGACATGTCCAACCACTGGGATATTTACCTTATTTTTGACGGAAAAATCCAAACACCATTGTACGATTCTTCATTCTATCACGCGTTTCTCACAGACTAATCTAGCCCAATGCTTAGCCGACGAGTAACGAGTAAAGACGCGGGGGGGGGGGGGGGGAGGTAAACCCTTCGATTTTTCCGGTTTTCCGGGCGCGACGGTACCCGGATAATTGTGATTACGGTCTGGCTCGATTAAGTGGGGGCTGGGAAAAAAAAGGACGCCGGTTGTGGTTCTCGTTTTTTGGTCGTTACGAAATCGGTAATAGGAGCGCAGCCGAATGCAAATGATATCGTAACAGGGAAGAAATGTAAATCCGGCATGCTGCTGGCGAGCTCGAGGGGATCTTGTTACTTATAAGCACTGGTTACCCGCCGGTTACCACTTAATGAAATTAACGGCACCCGTTTACCGTGTGGAGATTCAGCTCGGGAGCATGTTCGTGACGCGTGTTCGGCTGACCCATCCACCAACCCTCTCTATCCAGGGTGTTGATAAAAATATTACATTTTACATGATAAACTAGGACGAAATTGCGTTAGAGGCTTCGGTTCCGAGTTTTAATTGTCGAAAATATGGGAAAAATACGAATCAAATACGTCTAGCATGATGTAATGATAAAAACAATAAAGATGTATTATTGAATGTAAAAATATATTAATTTCATATACATTTTTAAGCATTGTAATACGTTTAATAAAAGAAAAATCTAACAAAAACGAAAGTATTGTATAATCGTAAAGATGGATAATATATTAATAAGTTTTATTCATATTTTATTCATTTTGCATAAATGCAATTATTTGTAGAAATGTACTTATATCTGTTTCAAAAAAGTACTTCTGCAGCTCCATTTAATAGCCGAAATTCTGTTGACTCATTCACGAGAATGTGGTAAATATTGAGTTTGTCATATATCATACAATACTGATTACCATTTCTGCAAGCATTCCGACAGACTTTTACAGGTGAAAGTCTTCGACAACCAAGATACTGTTAAAGGATCTTCGAAAAATTCATCGAATTCAGAAACTCCAGAATTAAAATATTTGCATACTCCAATAATTCTTATTTCGATTAATAATATTAATTCGGACCTGACTTATAATAATCAAACAGAATATTAGTTTAACTTATCTGAACCAGCCAATTTCGTGGCAGTAACTTTAAGCTACAAAATTATGAGAGTTATCAATTCTTCTCTGACTGTACGTATGATCAAAAATAAATTTGACCGAATTAGACCGTAACATTTCAAAGATATAAGTACTGATTAGTCATATTTATTTCATCAAAAAATAATCTACAAAAATTTAATAACGAACGTTACTTTAATTTTTTTTGTTATTCAAAACTCTTTTCTGTTTAACATTCATTATGTTGAACATATATACGTCTGTCTCTGTGACGTGTAAAACATGGAACTGATGCAAGAATATTGCAATTAAGGAGGAACTAGCTAAAAAGAGTGCAAGAATCGAATTTCTGAATACACGGAAAGTGTTCTCGATCCCCCTTGGTCGTCAGCACTATTCCATCCCAAGAGCGGAAAATTATAAGACTACTGAAAATACTGTAGAAACGAAGGGTCAGCGTTACCGACAGAAAGTTTCCAAAAAGCGATCGAAGTCAGCAGTTCGAAAGTTTGCGGAGCTGTGCGAACGAAGCAACTGCGATCGAAGAATGTAACATTATATTTGTAGGTACAAGTTTAACCTCTAACTTCCTTTTCACGATAAATTCCGTCTAGGACACGGAACTTTACCGTATTCACTGAAATTGTACATACATTATCAATTTCAAAGAAAAAAAAAGAAAACTCAAGGAGGAAATCGAACCGATATCTCGCTGATAAATCTGTTAGATACATTTTTCAGAAATGATTACAGTACACAAGGTGTTCAGAATATTATGGTACACCAGAGAATTTACAGAAATAACTCGAAAATTCAGAATAAATTTTTCCATATAAACGTTTTTGCAAAGAAATCGAATTTCAAAATTCATGGCGTAAATACTTTCAAATATGGCTGACTGTTTATATTCTATCGTTCTCGTTACATCCTAACTCTCAGTTTGCTTCAAATTTTAATATGAAAAATAATATTCTACCATGTCCGATATTTGTAACCATTAGACATTAGGAGAATTAAAAAAATGCTACAAATCACTCGAACATATTCCAATCTAATAAATTTCAATAACGAACTCAATCGATACTGAATTTCGCTTCAACAGAGACTGCAGCTCGCTGATCAGAACTTCGAAGGCCCGACGCCAATAAACCAGCGAAACGAAACGGCGAAAAATATCCGTGTCTGAGCGGACGGGAAAGGTGAAAGAACAAGACGGGTGTGACGGGTCCGGGATCGATAGAAGGGTCTCGAATCGGCACGGCGGCCGTTAAATAAATTCCATCCGGTCCGTACACATCTTGGATGACCTTTGGCGGAGGCACACCAGCCAGCAGCGGCTTAGCCGTCCTCGTGGAAAATTAAATTTTTAACGAGCTCGCCGCCGACGCCTCCTACCAGCCTTCGCTGGCCGCCGGTGTACGGAGTAAATATCTGCACATCGGTAATTAAATTCGATTCAATCCTCCCTCCATCGTCGCGTCGGATCCCATTGGGACAGTTCGCGGAAGAAATAAGGACCAACGTACTCTATACAGGGTGTAACAAAAATGTTGGAGGACCGAGAAATGGGAGACTAGTGACGTGATTTGAAGCCAGTTTTTCCTTAACAAAAATGTTTTTGCGAGGCTTTGTTAACGACATATTAACGAAAAACTGCGACCAATCAGAGCGCGAGTCTGCCGGCCGAGTTCCCGCGATAACGTTGACTACCAATCGCAGCGCGTGGACAACGGTAAGATCCACCTAGAGTTAGGTGGGACACCCTGTATATTTTTTTCGACAGAATCTTTTTTCGTACAAAATGGCGGTGTTGGTGCCGTTTCTCTAGAGCACCCTTTCGGCCGACTCTCAAAAACTACGATTGAACTAAAGCAAACAATCGTAGTTTCTTATTTCATACGTGAAGTTCGCAAAAGGAACGAACTATTTTTCAGAATCTAAACAGTATAGTTCGAAACATAATTTTCGCGGTGCATTCTAAGCCCGCCTAAAAGCACCCTTTCGTCGAGTACTCTAATACCCCACATCTTACCATTGACTTTCGAAATCCTTCGGTGAAATTTCGTGCCGAATCCCCTCGCAATTAACTTCGAGACAATGCGACGTGATAAATACGCGGAAACGCGATACACCTCAACAAGGTTCCACGATAGCGGCTGTTCATCGGCCACCCCCGGTCCCATCGACGAGTTTCCGTACACGAGACAATGGTCCCAAGCAACAAAGGAAAAACGAGGAATCGACGGACAGCGCGTAGAATCGGTGGGCAGATGGTGGGGGAGAATTCTGGTATCCCCGCAATCGGATAGGAATCAAACTCGCAGATAAAACACGTAGAAATGTCTGACGGTGGGGGACGTGTCGCTGGCGGCGAGTAGTTTCTTTCGAGCGGTGGAGCATCGCGAAAAAACCGGCATTATTATTGAAAAAGTTCAGGTTATTATCTCGCTGGTATTCATCCATTAATTGCGCCGTGGGTTCTCGCGGGGCTTGTCCATGTATACGAAATACGCCAGGGACGAGGAACGGCAAAGGACGCGAGGGGCGAATGGTCGGGCAGAGCAAGCAGAGCTCAGCCCGACGACCTGGATCCGCCTGACGCACCGATGCAAACGTATTAATAATTTCGTGATATTGCGATATTGCCCCTCTCCGGTCTCCATCCCCCGAGTGACGGCTGTTACGAAGGAGTAGGTCGACGGATGACCTGGGATTCCGATGTGCATCATGTCCTTCGAGATGCGACGTTGAGACAGAGTATGAACTACTGTTTCAACAATTAAGGGAAATTAACGAGTATTAAAGGAACAGGGAAAAAAATACTCCTGGTAACAGATTATTAAAAAGAAAGCCTGCTTTAGGTACGGGTATTACGTCGTGTGCCAGGAGTGAATTATTGGGGAATCGTTGCAGGGAAAAGAAACAGAAATAATTAACCTGTATGCAGGGTGTTGATTTTAACTCGAGCACCTAAATTGTTCCGCTACTATTGAAAATAAGAAAAAAATGACTAAATACGATGTAGACGGTTTTAAGGCGTGCATCTGATGATGATAAAATCTTTTTTACTTCTTATTACGTTTGTTTACTTCTGCATTCTTCAAACTAAAGCTGATTTCTGCACCTTCAAGGTCACTTCAAGGTCGTGGCGTGTAGGTCGTTGAACTCATCTTGACGTCGACTACTACATCACGTTATAAAAAATACATGTTAATGTGCAAAAAAATACGATGACCTTGAAAAAACCGTTAAAATGACCTTCACAGGATTTTTTTTCATCACCATCAGATGCACGCCTTAAAACCATGTACATATGTTCTCAAACTGAAATATGTTACAGTTCGTGTGAAAATAGAGAGGGGTTAAGTTATCATTTTGCTGGTTTTGAAATTGTTTAAAAAATACAGACCTATAAAGTTGATAATTTTCACTGATTTTTACGAAAACTACCATCACAGAAGAATTTTTGGCTTCGTAACTCTTAAAGATACCAACTTGATTCTGTTTTCATTTTAATCGCAAAGAATCGTCCTTTGTAGTTAATTTTCTGTTTGGTACGTAAAATTATTTTTGCAATGCAAAAATATTAAAAACAGTTTTGTTTTCCAAATTTGGCTCTTGGAAGCTATAAGCCATCTGCCTTGTCCAACTCGCATGCACAGTGTTAATGCTACATATATCATATTTTTAACGTAACTCAGGATCTAGAGATTTCCATTTCTTTCACCTCCAACCATTTTTGTTTCCCCGTTGCGTTAGCCCATCAAAACATCGTCAACGCAAAAAGGGTATTCAAAAAAGACCGCGTGTTAATACGCCGCATGGTTGCAGCAGCCCCAACAGGTGTAATTTCCGAAACCAAAACGCACGGTGCCGGAGTAACGATCCTAGAAAAAAAAAGGAACTTGGCGGTTTAATGAAAGCTGACCCAAATAGGAGTCGTTAGAGGAGACGGCGTCGCGTGAAAAATTTCAATCAGAAAATACATTCGTAATATTGGCTAAAAGGAGTGAACCTGGTGTGCAAGGCAAAAGGGTTGTAAAAAACCCGCATCCTTTATGCTTTAGCTTTCTTCTTCCAACGCTCGAGTCCTTTCGAAACGCTCCTCGTTGCGCGTTAGCGTCACTTTGAATGTCGATTCTTCCCTTTCTCGGTAAACACACTTCGGGGAATGGCGTACGCGTTGCCCAGTGCTTCAATTTTTTCGAAAGTGAATTCACTACTCAAACAAAATTCAGGACAAGCTAGTTATTAAAGAACGAACCACAAGTGCTGTACCCAAGGTTGAATAGTATTGTATGAACGTATCGTTACTTACTCGGTATCGAAACAAAAGTATCGATATCTACTTGTATCGAATTATATTTTCCTTACCTTGATACCCAACGCAAAAGTTGTTTATACCTTGAGAGACAATAAAATACAATACTATACTTTATATATTTATTTAAATATTTAATATAAAACATATAAACAAACATATCTATAAACTATATACAATATACGTAATATATGATATATATAATAAATAAATATGTATGTAGGTATTGATTATCAGATATTATTTGTACAAGCATACTTAGTTTCAGAGGTACTCTGAAAATATTCAACTTGGTACATACAATCTGCGACGCAAGGCGGCCCCAAAAATATCTAGACAAACTAAACCAATCCATCTTTCTAAGTATATTGCAAAAATAAACCCAGTAAAATATAGAATATATAACAACATAATGATGTTGTACTTAGAAAAATGGAAAAGCCCCTTATTTTTGTAAAAATAAAGGAATAAATAAAAATTCATCAGTAGCATAAATAATTCATTTATTAATGATAAAATTAAATGAAATATTAAAAACGTAGTCTTTGATTTCGCAAGTGAATTAAATCTGTTAAATTTAACTAGTAAAATCTTTCATTGGGGAGGTAGCATGCATATTGAACAAGGTTATGTTAAAAATAACATAGATGGTACATGGGAATGCTGCAGAAAACAATGCAGGAAAACTGGTTCTATATTTGAAAATACCATTTTCGGAAGCTCACACCTAACCATGCATACCTATATTATTGTAATATTGAAAATATTTAAATACACATTGCTGAATTATTAATATAAACAACACTCTTTTGTGTTGAACGTAATTACAATAACAAATGTTGATGTTGATGGGTCGATACTCACTCCATTCGATACGAGTACTTTTTTTCGATACCTACTTGGTACCGCAACCGTACGTATCGATACCAAAAGTACTCGGTATCGAAACAAAAGTACTAATGTACTCGTACTTACTCGTATCGATTCATCCCTAGCTGTACGATATTCAATTTCGTTTCTCTTACTAGCTTTTAGACGAGCATGCTAATCCTTGTTTCGTTCTGCTTGAACGCAGTTAAATGTGAGTTATTTAAACGCCAGCAGGTGCTAACTATCGGGCGTCCTTTATTGCACGGTTCCAAGGATATTTCACGTGCTTTTAATTAAAGCTAAAAATGAAACGAGATCTCCGCGGAATCCTTTATAACGCCCTTTTGGTTTGTCACTGATTTAAGAATGTGTAGCGAACAGGTGGATCGGAATTATAATATTCCAAAAATATTAAGTTACTTCCCTAGTAGCATTTATGGTTAACCAACAGTATCCAACAGTTGGAAGTTAGTTGGGATATAATTAGTATTATTGCCTACAAATTCCCAAAATAGGGCCTACGACGAAAAAGTTATAACAATTTGCCAACGAATATCCAATGTCTGGCCTACAATTATTATAGTTGGTTAATTAATAAGAAATTTACAATGATAATACAACATAGACCCGCCCAAAGTTTGCCAACATTTAAGTATAGTCTTGAAGACGTCAGAAACGTTGCTACAACCAAAAACTTGTTATTATATTTCAAATTGATATTTTCATTTTCCTATTTCTGAATATACTCACAATTTGCACGACGTGGCGTAATACATACATACTGCTTAAGTAAGTGTAGGTATATAATACCTGAAGTAACATAAAACACGAGTAATAACATCTGCAGGGTTTGTCACCGAATTATAAATAAAATAAAAAACTTTCTTGAAGTCTATTAATATTTCTACTTTATTTTACTTTCGATCGATTTATCTTATATCAATATATAATCGAAAACTACAATCAGTTTATCAGGAAACAATCAGGGAAGAATTTTGTAACCACGCTCCTGTTGGTCGATCGAGGTCAAATTCCCTGGGTTCAACATGGCCGTATCACCAACAGTCGCAACTGGGAATCGAAACCGGCCGTTCACCGGCGCTGTTAAGTAGGCCGGATCGCAAATTCAACACGATTGGTAGGGTGGCCCGGTTGCTTTGCTGGCATATAGGTCGAACAGCGAGCCGACCACCGACGCGACCATTGAAATAATTACGCTCACTGTCCGTTAATTTCGAGGCTCGCCGCGGCGTGCGTGGATGTTAGTTGCGCGAATCTCACGCGTAATATACGAACAAATAATTTGCGTATGCATAATGAGATGTGTGCGATGTTGATTTGATAACTCCTGGGAGAATAATTTGATCGATATCGATAAATTAGTTTTCGGAAGCTCTTGTTCCTGAAGATAAGAAGGATGTCTCGAAAAATGCTTGTAGGGTGGTCTTATCAATTTTGGAAAGTATATGCGTTAAGTGGGTCGATAAACCTCGTGCACTGTTCAATAAATTGTTACATTATTATTCCTTGAATTAAACTCGGTCTAAACTAGGATCGAATTAAGGAAATATATTCACATGTCACTTGATCGTTATTCTATATGTACCTATACTACTGACCACAAATTAATTTACAAGTTCCTCTGATGAGGAATATAATTTAAAGTTGAAGTCTGAGTTATACATATACATACATATATATGTATATCTGTAACGATCAATTATACAAACGATGGGGTTTAGAAAAACACATCTTACTAAATTAATTAAATTATTCAATTATTTGTTGTACTGACAAATAATTGAATAATTGATGCATTGCTACACCCGAGAATCCTTTTTTCATTTAATTTTTTTTAACTTTTTTGGTAATTGCCTATGCAGTACCCCTGAAGCATAAAATCTTTCCTGTTCCGAGAACACAGTGTTCGTTACTGACATTTAAATAGACACTGACATTTCTTTCGCGAACATGGAACTCAGTCTTCCTCGGCCACATTACCTCACGGTTTCCCTCCTCCAATGAACCAACGTCAAATTCCCGGCATCAACGGTTCCCTCCAGCACCATTGATTGCCCTTACGCAACCAACAGAGGTATAGGTCCTATACTCCAGCAGGGGCGAACGTGATCGAAGAAAATCCTGCGTGACTGGGTGAGAGGATTTAACGACCTCCGTTTATATCGTGCGCCTCTGTTAGCCGACTGGAGCACAATCCAATTTTTTCCTCCCTCGGTCGTGCCCTCTCGGGCCTCGATAATGCAGCCCGCCACCCTTTCATCCCCGCCTCTTACCACCTTGATCCTCCGCCGGAGGCAATTACCTATGCAAAGAGGCAAAAAAAAAAAAGGAAAGAAGTAACGACCGACTAGACGCATCGACGCGATCCACCAGCGGCTGGAACGCGCGTCAGAACGACGCCGTTCCGAGCCGACCGACAGTTTAAGCTCGTTGTGTCCCGCCCCGTCGAGGAGGACCCGAGAGGAATCGGAGAAAAAAAGGGAGGGAAAAATATCGACCACCCCGGGATTCGTCTCTGATAAGCGATTTCACGTTAATGCCGGTAATCCAGGACTTCTCGGAGGGATCCGGTCTTTGCCGAGTTTTAAAGGGATTTCGTTTGGAAATTAATTATTCCGCCGACTTTGGCAGATGCGACTGGCCCCGTTTTATTTTTTTCTAATCCAGCACAAACTCGCCCAGACTTCCGGTTTTTTGGACACGGTTCCTACAACGGGAATCGTGACAGGGGAAACGTAGCATTGGTGATGAGACCACTCGTGGCGTCTAATAGGGTGTAATGAAAATGTTCGAGGACCCGGAAATGGGAGACTCGTGAGGTGATTTGAAACAAGTTTTTCCTTAGCGAAAATGTTATCCGAGGCTTTGTTAACGAGATATTAACGAAAAACCCCGACCAATCAGAGCGCGAGTCCGCCGGCCGAAGTACCGTGGTAACGTTAACAACCAATCGCAGCGCGTAACCAAGGTTACCGCGGTACCTCGGCCATCAGACTCGCGCTCTGATTGGTCGGAGTTTTTCGTTAATATCTCGTTAACAAAACCTCAGATAACATTTTTGCTGAGGAAAAAGTTGTTTCAAATCATCCCAGGAACCCCTCATTTCCATTTGGCTATTTTGGGACACCCTGTGTTTCTGTAAACTATTTTGCCTAAACAGAGCGTATAGGGATTTTCTTTTCTATTCAGAATTTTGCTAGAATGAAACTAATATAACAAATTTATTTCCATTAGCGTACAAATTACGCATTTTGCACTATTTCCACAATTTTATATTGGCCTTAAGTATTCCCAACTGAATGTTGTGCTTCCTATTTGATAAGCGTCCTAATACTTATGATACCTTTCATTGCTACATTATACGGTTTTCAAAAACTGAAAACGTATGCAATCCATCGGTTTTCATTTCGTCAGTGTCGGTATTTGTTTTGCATATTCATTAGGATTATCTGCCGGCGACGACCGATCAGGCATTCGTTCAATTCCAGGGAACGGAATGCAGAGTCCAGCGGATTTAATTTGCTACGATTGGCCTAGGAGATTAACGTAACAGACACTTATGCAATTTACGGTTCCTTGTTCGTTCCTTAAAGGAACAAGATTCTAGCGGGGGCTTGCCTGAGACGAGGTGGAATTACACCGATGCAATGGTTCTGTGGCGTGCGGCGATGTTAACCCTGAACGATGCGATCTCTGAAAACGATGTAATTCCTTGATTACAAACGTAGAGAGGATCTATTGCCTTACGAGTCGATTTTACAACACGACAATGATCGTAACGTCTCTTTTTTAATGAAATAGACGAAATGTTCTTAATCTAGATGTAGTATCGATTTAGTACTTAAATATCGAATGTAATGCAGATACAACGAACATTTAAAAATAAAAGTTGTCTTATTTTGGATGACGTAAACATTATTGACCTTCGCACTTAAATAAATTAAATGAAAATCAAAATTGAATCTAGGAAATACGTTCATCATGTGGACATATTATAAGAAACGTTAACTATTGCTGTCAAATTTAATCACAAACAACTAATTCCCTAGGGTCACCCGAAGAAAATTATTTAAATTGCTATTATGTTAGAGACATCTAAATATGTTTAAGTAACGATCAACGTGAAAAGGACACTCATAACGTACCAATTTTTGCTAATATTCTGTAATGTAAATGCACACCATTCTTCGTCAAATTATCTACAATATAGGTTAAGACTTTGCAATAGTATTAAAAAATAAGGGACTGTCTGGTCTATAAAGTAAAAAAATTGCTCTCATTGACAAATATTCAACTTCGAAAATTTAAAAAAAATTCAACAAATAAAGTATCCAAAAAAGTGTAAGCTACATTGTAGGCGATTTCATAAGGAACAATGTCTCTAGAATAACGAATAATGAATAAGGACTTAATCGTGAATAACGAATAACGAACAACGCTTTATTCGTGACTAACGAATAATTTTTCGTCGAATAAAATCGTTATTTGTTATTCGCAACTAAATCTTAGTACATTCTGCGTTATTCGTTATTCGAAATAAAATTTGTCCAACTCTGATCCCGCATATCGAGCAACTCCGGATCGCAACAAACAGAACAAGCCGACCCGATAAACGGATTCGTCGTCTGTACACGAGGGTCCTTCTACCGAGGCGACATTAATTAATTGCAGTCGGTCAACGGGAACGACGTCGTGGCCCTATCACCGGTAAATTACTCGACGTTTTGACCCGTCGGCCATCGTCGATGCCTCGAAGTAATTGAAATTTAAGACGCGAAACGAGCGCATCGACGACCCCGTCCGACCCCGTCCGACCACGCCGTCACTTCGACCCGATTCAATCCAATTAAGCATCGCCTCGAGGGACCAGGCGACGAATCTTCCCCCCCACCCCTCTGTCACAGCGAAGGGCCCGGCCAGATTCGATTCCGTTTCAGCGTTTCTTTCGTGGTTCCCGCATCCTTCCCCTCTCCCGCCACTTTCACCCTCTGAAGGAACGAACGAACAAACAGGGACCGCGGTGACGTGAACTACTTTCGAAGAAATTCCAATTCCGTGGTCGACTGAGTGTCAGGATCGAATGATTTCGGGCGAGGAAAAAGAGTGCCGGCTGTTCGGTAGTTTTTAAAATTTCTGAAGATTTATTATTAAGGATTTGTAGATGACAATGTATCCACAGATGTAACGAAATTGGGTAAGCCAACCAGTAATTGACTGCATACCATTAAATGACCATTAGGCAAGAAATGTAAATTATTAAATGTTTTTAAATGGAGCGTTGTTGCAGTTTTAATATTTTTAGTTTAGCGTACTAAGCAGACATTAGTAAGTACAATTCTTATTAAAAATCTTTCAGAAATGTAGCAGTCATTTACTGAGCTTTTACACATTTTGCATTTTATAAATAATTTTTAAAAAATTACGATAAGGATAACTAATTATTTTTATAAAAATTTCAAGAAAAATGAATGTAAATGCAATTTCAACAGCTGTTTTGTTGTTATAAATAAATACATTCAAGTATTAATCTTAAACGTCCAGAAATTCAATAATTAGGTCAATCACTGGTTGGTTTACCCTATTGTAAACAGTCTTGTTTTCGTTTTGTTTCGCCTGCTGATTACTTAGAATGAAAGCAACAGTATTTAAATAGAGAAAAAACACGCATGATTGGTCGTAAAGTACACTGAAGAGAAGAGAGATTTAATTTACAGTGTAATAGGTATCGATGTGCTGTAGAGTATAATAAACAAACTGGTTGTATGTTAAACTGCCAAATCGTGAAAAATTCCATTATGAAATTGTTACTAAATATAATCTCTTGTTTCATATACCTACTCCAAGTTTCATGATATACATATACGTATGTCCAACGAAGGCAACGTTAAAAGAATTTTTAATGATACTCATTATACATCATAAGTATTAATAAACATTTTCTTTGACTATATACTACCCTTTTTCCAAATGACTGATCAAAATCTCTCTATTTAAACTAACTAATTACAATTCCTACTGTGTCATCTAACTACTGATAATGTTTATTCCACTTGTCTGACTGCGTACATCCCTGTTCTACTGGTCAGACTTAAGACATTCCTGTTCTACTTGACTGACCATGGGCGCTTCCTATTATCATCACTAAACTGTGTATATTTGTGCAAACTGCCGTTTTATGAACTTCATAACGAAAGCCAGAATGAAGGATTTAGTTATTTAATCAATTATTAATCATGTCTTTTTGTGGTCTATATAGTCACGTATGCTACAAATATATATTCTTCCTTTAATAATGATTACATGCTACACGTTATCGTCGAGGGTAACCACTTATTTACAGCTAATACAACGATACTATGCATGGAAATAAAATTTGAGAGTTTGCTTCGCGCTGCAATTGGTAGCCAACGTTACCGCGGGAGCTCAGCCGGCAGACTCGCGCTCTGACTGATTGGCGTTTTTCGTTGATATCTCGTTAACAAAACCTTGGACAACATTTTTGTTAAGGAAAAACTTGTTTCAAATCACGTCACTAGTCTTCCATTTCTCGGTCCTCAAACATTTTTCTTACACCCTGTATATTCCTCCCCTATATGTATTCGTCGTGATTACGGTCACGGCAAAAACTACGCCAACGAAAAATCGTTTTTAACTCTGCGAACGTCAAGTTACCGCAAATTACAGGGGATTAAAGAATATAACAGAAAAGAGGAAATCGGAGAAAACGCGTCAGCGGAATACTATTACTGTTCGTTTCGTTCCAATCGACGTTTATTCCATTTTTTTACCGACTATCGTCGATATCCAATACATGTGTCACGAAGGATTCAAAAACCAAACATTAAGATTACGGTCCGTGGTAACCGTGTCCGATTGGAAGTCGAGGAAACATTCGGCTCTCCCGTTGCTCCCTCCGGTCCTCTATACTAAACCCGGCTCCAAAGCGGCAAGACATTCGAGCCACGAACCGATGTACGGGCAAACACGGATTACAATAGCCGTTAGCTTATGCTACCCTTGTGAGCAATAGAAAAGTAAAAAGAAACCTTAAAGGGCGCCCTGTTCCCTCCTTTGCTTGGCGAACTTTAATGGTTCCCCGGCCTGAACTTTTTGATGCGTCTATCTTTAGGGGGACTTTATCTGCTGGAAAGTCGAAACTCTTACAGTGAGGGACAAAAGTATTCGTACGTCCTTTAAAACGGAACAACTTTTTTAAAATTGTTCCAAATGACTTGAGTTCTTTTATGAAGTTAGGAACATTAGTTTACTAAATGATGTGTATTTTGCTATTTTTAATCAATTAAACGTGAAAATTCCAATGTTTATAACAAAATAATACACTTAGCGAACGATAATTTCGTTGCCTACAAAAATTCTCATTAGCAATGATTTACATTGTTTATAAACGTGACTTTAATATTAAAGTGAATGTAAAGTATTTGGAATGGATGAGGATTATTTACTATAAATCCATTTAACTGAAAATCAAAGCGATTGCGGATCGGATTTGTTATCGATTATGTCCTACCCTGTATGTTTGACGAGCGATTCATATTTAAACATATTGGGATAAATTGCAAATGATAAAGCTGTAGTTTGCTCCGAAGAGGAAAGAAAAGTTTTTACAGAACATATTTTAATACTACTCAGGTTGCAGGATGTTTATCCTCGAAGGCAGTACAAAGAAATTCGCCTTTTTCTCTGCAGTATTATGAATAGTATTTCATGTAAAATATGGCTATACTATTTTTAGACATTTCATTTTCCTAAATGTGGAAGTATAAAATTCACTCGTAATTCCACGTGTCACACAAAAGTGATTATGTCGCTACGGTATTCCTTCGTTCATCGCGTGTGAAGGATTTCGAAAAATCGTTTTGTCGGAAGATGCTGCTTAATTATTCCGCGTTTTCAAAGAGCTAAAACGAATTCCACGGTGAAATATCAAGGGACAAAACACCAACATACGACTTCGCGGGACAACGTCGGATGCGAGAAGGACCGCACTAACCGAGTCATTAAGAGAACAATGCCTATCGCGAAATTTCTCTTTTATCCTGGCTATTGTCCAACCGAGGCAAACACTTTTTTCCAGTCCACGCTTGGATTTTCATTTCACGGAAGTAACTCGTTTACTCGGACAAATAGGAAAGTTCTCGCGAAGATACGTTGATGACTCGTGAAATTGTTTACCCGTCCATTAAAATGCAAAAGTCCCCAGTAATCGTCGTGACAAGGAATTCTTCACGGTACCTCGCGTGATGACGGATCGATA
The DNA here is from genome assembly GCF_001272555.1 of Dufourea novaeangliae. Lineage (NCBI taxonomy): Eukaryota > Metazoa > Arthropoda > Insecta > Hymenoptera > Halictidae > Dufourea > Dufourea novaeangliae. The sequence goes on along the minus strand of NW_015373895.1, from coordinate 1,299,801 downwards.
CGCCGGACGACGATGGAGAACGGCGAAAAAGAGAAGTGAAATAGAAACGAGGAACGAAGAAAGAAAGTCGCTAGGACTTCACTTCCGTCGAATGGAATATAATAACATTACCGGGGGACTGAAATCGCGTTCCGGAGAATCGAGTTTGCCCGGCCAGCGGAATTGGTCAAATCGTCGATTTACGATACCGTTGGATGCAAAAATTTGCATCCCCGTAATATATCTTCGATCCTCGAGTTTCCTTATTTCTTTCGCCTCTAACCTTTTTACCATAACTCACGATGAAATTCGTTAATAAATAACGTTGACAGAAGAAATGATTTTCATGTATTTGTACAGATGGGAAATGTGCAAACGAATTTATCAAAGTAATCAAGTAAGAATTTATCAATACCATTTACATACCTTATTTATCTGAAAAAAATACTTACTGATTATTGATCTACATTTGATCAAGAACTTTGATGATCCCTGATCAACTTATTTTGCTAGTGGTCCTGCCTATCATTCCTGTTTCATCAGGGACTTCTTGTTAGGGATTAATCGATACAAGTAAATACTAGTATATTATGCGATACTTTTATTTCGATACCGAGTACTTTTGGTATGGGTACGTACGGTTGCGATACCAAGCAGGTATCGAAAAAACGTACTCATATCGAATGGAGTGAGTATCGACCCATCAACATTGGATATCGTAATTACTTTTAACACAAAACAATGTTGTTTATATTAATAATTAAGCTATGATATGTATTTAAATATTTTCAATACTATAATAATTTAGATATGTATGGTTAGGTGTGAGCTTCCAAAAATGTATGTATACACAGATACATTCCGTTCAGTGTGATAGCATATTAGCGGGAATGATGATTTGTCGTGGTAGAGGCGGTCTCGTGGTTGAAATCGTAACTTTCCATCGACAGTTACGAGCTTTCAGCATGGACATGGAAGTTTATGGGGTGGTAAAACATTCGGCTTTGTGTTAATCACGGTAACGAAAAGTTAAGTTTCATGTATTTGATAACTTCAGGTAAAATATGAAGTTAATATGATTCTGGATAAACAATTGGTATAGGAACTGTTTATGCTCAAGACAGCGGAATTAAAATAATACATTGATTGGAAACTGAAACAGAACAAGCCAAGTACTCGTATAAGTGGAATTGGTGTCGTCCCTGGTCAGACAAGTATTATGTTATGGGCATAGTACTTAAACAAGTAGTGTAAGAACAGTTCGTAATCTACACAAGTAGGATGGGAATAATTTCTAGTCATCAAAGTGTATCAAAGAAGTCCGTGATTTAAACAATATTTATTACAGAAGAACAGTTCCTGATCGGCCAAGTAGTACAAGGAATAGAATTGAATCGATACCGCCATGGTATCGCTTATTTTTGTAAAAACAAAGAAATAAGTAACAATTCATCAGTAACATAAATAATTAATTTATTAATGATTTAAAAATTAAATCATTAAAACGTAGTCTTTGATTTCGCAAGTGAATTAAATTTGTTAAATTTAAGTAGTAAAATCTTTCATTGGGGAGGTAGCATGCATATTGAACAAGGTTATGTTAAAAATAACATAGATGGTACATGGGAATGCTGCAGAAAACAATGCAGGAAAACTTGTTCTGTATTTGAAAATACCATTTTTGGAAGCCCACACCTAACCATATATACCTATATTATTTTAATATTGAAAATATTTAAATACACATTGCTTAATTATTACTATAAACAACATTCTTCTGTGTTGAAAGAAATTACAATATCAAATATAGATGGATCGATACTAACTCCATTCGATACGAGTACTTTTTTTCGATACCTACTTGATATCGCAACCATACGTACCGATACCAAAAGTACTCGGTATCGAAACGAAAGTATCGAGTAATGTACTGGTATTTACTTGTATCGATTCATCCCTAGTCACAGTGTAGAAAAATACACTGCGCACACTATTCGAGGTAACTTGGTGTCCCGTGTATGTATTATGCAATGAAGCTGGTGCTGAAGTGCTCCTCGACTTGGTGCCTTGTGCTCGCGCGCCACGCGAAGAGGGCGGCCGAGGGGAAGGAGGAGAGTCGGAGTGGGGGGGTGGCGCAAGTTGGGGGGGGAGTGTGTTTGAACAGACACGCGACACTCGTGTTTGCCCTCTTTATCTCTCCCAGCGCCACGCCATCCAACCTGTACTACCACTTCTCCCTCTCTGTCCGTTTCGACACTCCTGAACCCCTGTTCCGTTCTTTTGGTTTGTCCTTCTTCTTTGTATCATTTTACAATGGAGCCCGGGCACCGGCGGCTGAGATTTTCCGACCCCGACCCCTCGTCCTACCCTCCCCTCAGGATTGAAGTGCCATTCATTTTCGAGTTGCGCGAGATTCTGCGCTCCGTAACATCGGAGCGTCCTCTATCGCGCTCTTTCTTCTTCTTTTTCTGCTTCTCGCCAAGTAATTCCCGTTCCGTCACCAAGAGACCCGGACGCTCGCGCGATTTATCAAAGAATACCGAAACCGTGAACCATTTTCCCGTGATAATGAAGTCATCGAGGGACACGGAGTGGGCCGGCGAAATTTTTTAATGGAAATTGAACGCGAGTCTTGAAACCCCTGTTAAGTTTCATATTCTGAACGATGTAAGAAGTTAGGATTATTCCCTGCGATATAAACGGAAAAGATGTGTTTCTGTAAGCACCGTCATTGAATTGAGAAAGTTTCGATAAATTCCTATCTTCGTGGACAATTGTTCTTTAAATAAAAGCAACATATTTATTACTTCTTGGTATTTGAAATATACCAAGTACACTACCACTCATAACTACACTGGACTCTATTATTGTCGCGCGAGGCATTTCCCCTCCACACGTACTTTCGAGCACACAAGTTCGCTTGCGTACACAACGAAAGTGGTGTAAAACCAATTTATTTTCAATTAATTCACATTTCTTTGTAAATATGACAACCATATTATCGATTTCCTCGGAATAAATCTTTCGCTACAATCAAACTAATCGATTCATGTCTACCACAGAATAGACTGATTCTTTTAAAAAACTGGTTGTCGATGAATCAATGTTATACTTCCTTCTGACCAGTCCCATATAGCACATGACGCCCAATGACGCCTTGAAGATGGCTTAATGTCTAATCGGTCATGTACCATCTGAGCTGTGTTCAAAGTTACAAAATTTGGTCACAATCGTTGCTTCAGTCGTTGTTTGATTAAACTGTACACAGGTTACCATGATTCTATCCCAGATTTCGTGTTTATAGTTCCTTTAAGGGTTGATTAATAAAAGACACGAAGTGTTTCGCCGTGTCCATAAAACATGCGTTCACGTGGCCGTTTCCAGGATAGTACAGGCAGCTTATTAATTATAGCGACTTTCACGGCGACGACATAACGAATTAATCGTTCGACGAAGAGATTCTCGTAACGAGCTTTATGAGCTATGATTATGTACAAACACGGTGTAAAGGTCCCACGACGGGAAATAACCGGTCAAATACCCTCGAAACCATTAAGGTTTCATTCTATTCGAACATTAACAAGCATTCTCGCCGCTCGTGGAAATGTAATTTCAAGGTGTTCGTCGACGCGCCAGTATAATATCACTTTGAAACGTGCTAAGAATCTTCGCGTCACCCTGTTACGGAGCAAAACGTCATTCTTAAAGAGCCACGTGGCGAATTATGGCACTAGCTGTCCTAAGGGCTGACCTTTCAGGCGTGTTTCGTACACGGAACTCGAGAAGAAAGATAGTTTCGCGTGAATCCGATCAGTTTCGCAAGATATAGCAGAAACTGATACTTTTTACCAAAGACGATTCATAGAAACTTTGTAGCAAATCGATAACCACGAAACATTTTACTTTATAATTGTTTCTGTTATTGTTCCTTTAATATGTACCTATAACTTAACTTAAATGCATTATTCCTCCAAACATAATAAAACATTTAACAATTGCTGATTTACAAGCCACAAAACAATAAAAAAATAATGAAAATACTTCATTTAATTTTTTTGTATTGTTTTATTTTTAAAAATAGCATTCGTTGAAAACTGGCTACACCATACCTAGAACATATTAGCAAATCTCAAACGAATTATCGTGAGAATTTCTGAAACATTTATTATTTCTATTCAGACATAGTGCAACTCTATAAATATCGTATTTTGTATGCGTAAAGCCAACTGCATGTGGATAGTGTACACATTTTTAAATCTTCGATTGTAAGCCAATTGGTCTTGCTTTTTGTCTTGTGCGAGTCTACAGACTCCTCTCGGTTATCGTCTGATTTGTTCTACACGATTATTGTCCAGGCGTTATCCCCGTATTTACGAGGGTCTGAAGCATTTCATCCTATAAACTGATTGTCCCGACGCGGACCCAAGTTCGGGACAATAATCGAGAGGAATCTGTATAATAAATTAAATTTGACCGTTTATATGTCCTCTAAGCGTCCATCTACAAAAAGCTATTAATATCAAACTATCCCCCCCACCCAAACAAAAAACGTAACCAAAAGAAGCACGGAAAACGGACCCAAGTTCGTGACAATAATCGAGAGGACTCTGTATTTATGGACAGACACTCCCTCTATTCACTTATTCTGATACTTTATATCTTTCATAAATGATCATTTTTTATACGTTGATAGATTGTATACATTCGAATGCGCCATGCGTGAAGTGTTTGTGTGTTTACTACACTAGGAAATATGTATATGTTGACAAATTTCAGGATTCAATGTTGCATCGAGACTTCCATATCCCTATAGTCAAAATTTAAACCCGAGTTACCATTCAGTTAAACGGAAAATTACTTTCACGAACGGTGTGCCATTTGTTGCGTTCGGTTTTAGAAAGCAGAAATATACCCGACTGGGTGGTAAAACGTGTTCAATATAACTGGGGACGTCTTATACATCTCATAAAGCAGCGAGCGGAACGGTATGTTCCCTATAACACGAGGCAACGTTAGCAAAACATTGCTGCGCGAGGTACAACAATAAGACACTGGGGGAAAGTGTCGGTGGAAGGACAAGGAATTACAAGGGGTGGCGTAAAAATGCACTGCTGGACGATTTTACGCTTCGAATGGAGACGCCAAATCCCCCTGCAGCTGTACATACATACATATACCTATGTATGTACGTATCTCCACCCAGTTGCATAGTTTCGCAGCTCGTTCTCGGTGAAGACTTTCATCGCCCTTTAAAATAACGTGTCTCCCTGTTAAAATTTTTCCCCCATTTTTTTAACGATACCAAAAGACACCTTTTTCATTACTGAATGTCTACTAGCCAATCTATTTGGAATAAAACATTGAAGGTTTTGTCTCGTTTTCCCTTTAAAAATCAAAAGTTTCCATAGAAATTATTTTACCGCCAACTACACGCACACGTACAAGTCCCCATTTATTTTTCTAATAGGAAACGACCGTTATTCCTTCTGTCTAGGTTAGTTCGCAATTTTGAAATCAAAATATCTTCTATACTAATCATTTTTCAACATAAATACTTTAATACTTTTTTATTAACGATGACAAGCTGCATCGATTAAAAAGTATACGAATCCGTTAGAAAAAAATTTAGACTTCATGTATCCTCTACGTGTCCATTTATAAAAACAGCTACTCACGCGAAATTACTTAACCCCCATCCCCGAAACCACTTTACTTTTGTCTGAAACATTATTCGATATTATCGAAATATTCGATATTATAAATCACTCACCCTGTATGTTATATACCTTGCAATGCTTTCAAGTTACTCATCAAAACAGGGTGTAACTCCTCGATATGTTCTCGAAGTAATGAAAATCCCCAACGTTGGATTATATTTCTGTTTATCGTCGTGATTTTTGCATCCGCGTGCTAATTATCGCGATGAAGTTCCACTAGAATCAGCTCCGCTTTCCAATTAGTCTGATCAAGACAGAACCCTTCATTAGGATCGGTATGTTCGAAATCGTCTGTATCCAGTGACGTCCTGTTACGCGGCGACTGATTAAAATCCTGCGTATCTACTGTCCAAAGAGTGCGTGACATTTACTACTTTGATGCGTGACGTGTGCCTCTACGCATTCATGCGGACCGGCCATTGAATACTGAACACGCCACCACAACGACACTCCCGAAGAAATTTCTGCAGAGCGAACTAATCAAACTGATGCTTTTAATTCGTAGAGGAACGTGAAACATGGGAAACGTATCGAATATTTTCAACATTTTCACTATAACGTACAGGCTATTTCGGAAATCATGTTATAATTATGGATGAATCGATGCAAGTAAATACGAGTATATTACCCGATACTTTTGTTTCGATACCGAGTACTTTTGGAATCGATACGTACGGTTGTGATATTAAGTAGGTATCGAAAAATAGTACTCGTATCGAATGGAGTGAGTATCGACTCATCAACATTTGATATTGTAATTACGTTCAACACAAAAGAATGTTGTTTATATCAATAATCAAGCAATGGGTATTTAAATATTTTCAATATTAAAATAGTATAGGTATATACGGTTAGGTGTGAGCTTTTGAAAATGGTATTTTCAAATATAGAACAGGTTCTCCTGCATTGTTTTCTGCAGCATCTCCATCTACCATTTATGTTATGTTTTACATAACCTTGTTCAATATGCATGCTACCTCCCCAATGAAAGATTTTACTACTTAAATTTAACAAATTTAATTCACTTGCGAAATCAAAGACTACGTTTTCCGTTTCGGTTTCTATTAAAAATTTCATTTAGTTTTATCATTAATAAATTAATTATTTATGTTACCGATGAATGTTTATTTATTCCTTAGTTTTTACAAAAATAAGGTGCTTTCTCATGTTTCTAAGTACAATATCATTGTCTTGTTATATATTCTACATATATTGTATTAGGTTTATTTTTACAATGTACTTAGAAGGATCGATTACTTTGGTTTGTCTCGATATTTTTGGAACCACCTTACACCGCAGATCGTATGCCCCATGTTGAATATTTTCAGAATATCTCTGAATCTAAGTATGCTTGTACAAATAATATCTGATAATCAGTATCCACATATATATTTATTTATTATGTATATCATATATTATGTATATTGTATATAGTTTATACATGTGTTTGTTTATATGTTTTATATTAAATATTTAAATAAATATATAAAGAATAGTATCGTTGTTTATTTTCTCTCGAGGTATAAACAACTTTTGTGTTGGATATCAAGGTTAAGAAAATATAATTCGATACAAGTTGGTATCGATACTTTTGTTTCGATACCGAGTAAGTATCAATACATTGACGGTATCGATTCAACCCTAGGCACAACCGGAGAGGAAGTGATTCCTCCTGCAAAAGTTAGTTAAAAATATACAATTTTTGTATGTGGTACTTATTTCCAAAATAATCGAATTTGAAAATCCGCTGGATATGCATGCGATTTAATAGGACTTAGCTAGTACGAATTTACACTTCGTTTCTACTTATTAAAACGAAGCTCCATATGTGTAGATAAACTGTAATGAATAAACTTTTTTCATGCAACGCTGGATATCCGTAAAAATCGAATTTGAAATTCGTACGATGTAAAAAAGGACGAAACGGACAGGTTAAACAATTCATATTGAATAGCATGTGAATTCAGTGATGTTTCAAACTCAGTGGTTCAGTTAACGCTTATTTAAAAAAAAAATTCATTATATTTATTTTGTTACGAGGAGTGAATATTTGTACACTTTTATACCATCAATGCACTCGTACGTTGTATGAACAATGAACCACATCGAAATAAAGTATGTCATTGTAGTTTTGCAATATTCAGTGACATGTTTATAAAGCATTCCTTCGCATAGGATGCTGTCCTACTTCTCCGATTTGGAATAACTGGGCTTTACATTTTTGCCTAATTACAACCCTATTATGCTTATATGGCAAAAAGCAATATCTATTATACTTGTCTGCCAGAGACAGTGCTCATTCTACTTCTATACTAATTTCTGATTAAAACGCTTTTGTATTGCACTAACCCGATCAACTACTACTCTAGTTCGATTTCTGTAATAACGAATAACCTTTACACTGACATTATAAAAGGCAACAATGATTGAAAAATTTAATACGAGATCAATTCTATGAAAATGGATCATTTTTAATACAGTGTGAGTCCAAAAGTGAGTATACACTTTGAAAGTATGGGATTCATTCATATTTATTTCTCTCACTTTAGAGTCTAATCTTTCGCATAGGTGCTCTATTTAACTCTATTACATTGAGATCTGGTGACTGTGGAAGTAGGACCTGACTGATTGAAAGTGTTTTCCAGCAAACTGTTTTTCACCACCTTTGCTATATACATATTTTGGGTTATGAACTCTCACTAAAAGACCCATGCTTGCAGTTAAATTTGATTTTGAAATATTTAAATATCCAAATCTGTCCATAGTACTATAAATAAAAACCAACTGTCCTACATCAAAGGTGTACAATATTAATACGGTTAGAGTACAGAATATTAATACGGTCGTCAATAAAATTTTTTGTGCTATTGTAGGAATAGATTTTATACTAGACGTGATTATTAAAAGAAACTGCGTGCTTGATAAAATAAATAAGAGTAACACTATTTATTCTAGAAACTTAATACTTAAGTTATAATCTAAGCCAAAAGCAAAACTAGGATAATCAACGACTGCCCTATGACGATCTATAAAGAAGCTTAAGGGCTAAGAATTTTAGAGCTAAAAATTCGAATACCACACTCATAATACACGATACTCTTTACTTCGTGTTACTTTGTATCAGACGACCTTGTCTTTATATTTTTTTCCGTTCCAAATGCAAGAAGGGATGAATATCTCGCAACAGTTTAGAGGCTCGATTACGATTTAATTAATGCGCGCTTGGACGATCGTAAAATCCGTACTTTTCTCAAGGGAAAAGCACCTACACTAACTTTGTCCATAAACTGTTCTTCCCCTTACCCATCCGCACCCTCTTTTAACGCGGTTCACTGTAGCAACTACCCTAAATCTGTTCCTCTAAAAAATGCGTAACAGGCCTGCAATGTGAAAAATTGCACGATAAGGCCGATGATCGTAAATGTTCCCATCGCGTTAAAAAATCCCATCAAGATTCATAATTCTGTTTTTTACTGAATTATCTTCACCGGAAATCTTCTGGCTATAATAAGGTAAATTATGTATCAAAACTGAAAAAAAACTGAAATGCGTAAAACTAATCGAAAGTTAATTCATTCGAAGTGTATAACCACCGGTTTCAGCAACGAAGTTTTTACTTTAATTCGACATTATAATTGTTATGAAACGAAAAAGATGAAACTCTGAGATAGTCGTAAATGTTCCCATCGCGTTAAAAAATCCCATCAAGATTCATAATTCTGTTTTTTACTGAATTATCTTAACCGGAAATCTTCTGGCTACAATAAGCGCTCGGTAAATTATAAATCAAAATTGAAATTAAACTTAAATGCGTAAAACTGATCGAAAGTTAATTCATTCGAAGTGTATAACCACCGGTTTCAGCAATGAAGTTTTCACTTTAATTCGACATTATAAGTGTTAAGAAACGAAAAAGATGAAACTCAGAGATGGTCGTAAACGTTCCTGTCGCGTTAAAATAATCCCATGAAAATTCATAATTCTGTTTTTTATATCTTCACCGGAAATCTTCTGGCTATAATAAGGTAAATTATGTATCAAAACTGAAAAAAAAACTTAAATGCGTAAAACTGATCGAAAGTTAATTCATTCGAAGTGTATAACCATCGATTTCAGCAACGAAATGTTTACTTTAATTCGACATTATAATTGTTAAGAAACGAAAGAGATGAATCTCTAAGAGGAAAAAGGACAGAAGGTCTCGCGCAAACAAGAATGACGCTCGACGAAAGGAACGTATCACGGAAAACTCGCGTTAATTTCCACGGCAACGCGTTAAGTGCTGGTGTAATTAACGTGATCCTGTAATGGCCGCTTCAGAGAGCTGAACGTTCCAGGTTTATTTCGCGCGGTGTAACCCGCCGGCTACCTTAAACCTCGCTGAGTTCTACCGCCAACTACTTTCGAACACCACGACATTCGAAATCCATTGAAACTCCGTCGCCTTGTATACCGTTCACGGTATGCACAACTAAATGACAATTAATTACTCACATTGTGAGAATTAATGGACCTCAAAGGATACTAAATCGTTTATGAATATAATCTAGATATTTAATCGAAGATACACAAATTTTTATTGCTGTTCTGAAAATCGAATCTCGTTTCAGATATACGATTAACTAGAATCCTTTCCTAGTTGTAACGATAAGCCTAATCTCATTTTCTCATTGTGTATATAATTTCTCATTTTCACGGAAAAAATTCATCTTTAATAACTTTTTTTAAATTTTGCAACTATATAATGCTGATGCACGAGTTCCGCGCTACAGAGAAAAGAATTCTACACTTTCAAGTAAAATTTCAAATAAAAATATTCATTCGTTCAAAAGTTCTGAGGTACACAGTGTCTAAAAATGGTGTTTCGAGATGAACGACTTCTACCGCTCTGCGAGGCACTTGATTGTACACTCGGTTACGTTCAGTGGTATAAGTTTCGCAATAATTCAAATTTTCTTATAAACCTTCCTTGTAAATGGTAACAAAAGACGAGTCTTTTAGAATCAATAATAAACAAACAACCGATTTTTTTAAACTTCAGTAGTCCTATACTCCCTTAATCATAAGTCTATTCTGGAAGAAAGGTGCCTATGTCGTACGACATAAGGCTCACTTATACACACCCAGACTAAGAAAACTAATTTCAGAAAAACAGAAAATACAGAATAAAACTGTATTGTTATATTATAGTCAACTAAAATACACTGGTCACAAGTTACATCAATAGCACATGATTTTCTTCAAATGTTTGTGACGCGCACACAATAGAATGTAACTTTGACACCTTTTCTTTATACTTCCAATTCATCATTTATTTCACATTTTTATCATTAAATGTTGCTTCCATTGGTTAATTATAAAGACATTCTTGAGGTACGATTTAAGAGATCGGGACGCTATAGACAACTATCCCCTACCAAGAAGACCATGTACACAACCTCAATTATCCAGACACGGGGCCTAACCAGTTATCTGACCACTTAGCTTTCCATTCGGCTTATAGAAAAAATTACGATCCTAAGTTTCTCATCTAGTCACGAATAATTGTTAATACTCGCATATCCAAATACAGTTTCCATTTCAGGACTCGTTCCAACAAGAAACAAAAAACGTTACAGACAATCGATGGTGCAATTCCAACGATGCTGTACACCTAATCCACTTTGCGCCAAGAAGAAACGCCTTTAATACTTCCGGACGGTTTAACCACGTAATCGTCGATGCGTTTGTCCCTCGTCTCTTGTACGCTCGTACAAAAGATATCGAGATCTTAAATTGCCTTTGAAATTCAGCCCATCAAGGTTAAATTTAATTCCAGGTGATTTACATACCTGGAACCGGGACGGCAGAGAGAAACCGTACCGAAGAATAAGGAGCGAGCCGCGGCGCGGGCGTTCTTCTTCGCGAAACTTTTTCGCGAGAATGCACGGGCTACGTGACACACAGTCCAGCGGGAAGATCGATGTGCTTATGCTAATTCATGGACCATTGTTCATATTTAAATTTCCTCGCGGTACGGTATCTCATCGTTGCCTGTAAAGTAAGAAGGTATTCGTACGTGCATACATGCGATACGTTTTTTGAAGCTTTAAAAGTTACGTCAAAAGAGCGCGGAACTTCGGTGGAATATAAGCCCGAAATTGCTACGAACTGTGGAAAATTTATATTGTACTATATACAGGGTGTAATAAAAATGTTGGAGGACCTGGGAATAGAAGACTCGTGAGGTGATTTGAAACAAGTTTTTCCTTAGCGAAAATGTTGTCCGAGGCTTTGTTAACGAGATATTAACGAAATACTGCGACCAATCAGAGTGCGAGTCTGCCGGCCGAGTTCCCGCGGGAACGTTGGTTAGGCGCTGCGATTGGTAGCTAAAGTTCCCGCCGGAACTTGATCGGCAGACTCGTGCTCGGATTGGTCGCAGTTTTTCATTAATATCTCGTTAACAAAGCCTCGGATAACATTTTTGCTAAGGAAAATCATGTTTCAAATCACCTCACGAGTCTCCTATTTCCGGGTCCTCCAACATTTTTGTTACACCCCGTATACCAAACCTAAATAAACACTTTTGATTTTTTACACCCAATTAAAGATATCTGATAAAATATGGTGAAATCAGTAAGATATTTCACAAATTACTTGTCGGTAACACTGTATACAAAATACAATTTGAACTTACAAATCGATTGACAAAAAAGAATGGTATTAAATGGTGAACAATTCGTGAGTCATTCCAGTATTGCCAAATACCTCGCAGACAAAATGATATTCCATCACGGTCGTCTGTTGAGCGGTGATATATCGTTGTTAACAAACGGAAGTACAGGTGACACGGCGAATCGTCGATGAGACCGGAAACGATCTTAAGTGTTTATTAATACGTCGACGAGCAACTCGACGTACACGTTACCTGTTTGATTATGCACCGGTTTGCGTTATAATTGGCGCGGCCTGTTTGGCTACGCCGACCAGATACTCATGGAACTGTAACTCATGTGACCCGGTTGCAAGCACTGAATTACATAATACACCGTCACAACACACGTACGCGAACGTTGCAAATGACATTTCCATGACGTACGCACGTGCAGAATGAACGGTGACCATTGCCGTGGTCAGTGAACAGCCCACGGAAAATACAGGGTGTAACAAAAATGTTGAAAGACCCGAAAATGTGAGACTCATGAGGTAATTTGAAACAAGTTTTTCCTTAGCAAAAATGTTGTTCGAGGCTTTGTTAACGAGATGTTAATGAAAAACTGCGACCAATCAGAGCGCGAGTCTGATGGCCGAGTTCCCGCGGTAACGTTTGCTACCTATCACAGCGCATAGCCAACGTTACCGCGGGAATAATACATACGTATTATTCATCACGTATATATAATAATACATCACGTATGCTACAAATATATATTCTTCCTTTAATAATGATTACATGACACACGTCATCGTCGAGGGTAACCACTTATTTGCAGCTAATATAACGATACTATGAATGGAAATAAAATTTGAGAGTTGGCTACGCGCTGCGATTGGTAGCCAACGTTACCGCGGGAGCTCAGCCGGCAGACTCGCGCTCTGATCGGTCGGTATTTTTCGTTAATATCTCGTTAACAAAGCCTAGGATAATATTTTTGTCAAGGAAAAAATTGTTTCAAATCATCTCACGAGGCTCCCATTTCCGGGTCCTCCAACATTTTTGTTACACCCTGTATATTTTTGTGCGGGGACTCTTCGAACTCGAGGAATTATCGTCGGCTGACGTTGAACGCCCTCACCGGTCGCCGACGTTGAACTTTTAAAAAACAATATTTTTTTAAAAACTTCTTACAGTTCTTGAGAAAAAAATTTTGCAGGTCACCCCTTTTTTCGGCTTTCTGACTAGACCACTTTACTTTACGTTGCAACGGTCACCGGTGACCGACGCTGACCTTTCTGTTTCAGGAGTATTTTAATTTATTCCATCCAACTATCAGGAACTGAAGGCTTACTAAAAGCAGGAACTGTATGTAAATTATAAACTTGAAAAATAACAAATGAAAACCATAATTGGGTTTTAGTATCAAATACGACAAACTGCAACTGTCGACGAATCGAAAATAGAAACGACAACCTCGTATACGGTGCTTCTTGCTCACACAAACCGAACCACTGCTTCAAATGTACAACCGCAGAGAAATTCGGGGGGCGTGAGCGATCATAAATTTTTACAGTCTAGATTACTCGGTGCCGCGGCAGCGAATACCACGTTTTAACGACTCGTAAACTTTTTTATACGCCATTTTTATACATATATACACTGCACGCGTGTGTCCATATACAGGGTGTCTAACAGGAGCGTAGCTTTAACATTTCACTTCTTTTTGAAGATAGAAAAAATATAAGTGGAAAATATTATTCGATTAGTAGGAGTAAATATTGTAATAAGCAAAACATTTTTCTCAATATATACGAGATGTTCATTTATTAGGGTTCATTTTATTAGAAATGATGGAATATCTGACAACCGATGGAAATTATCAAAATAACTTTCGAACAAAAATTATTTGGTGTAAAGGAAGACATTACATGGTATATATAATTTTTCTATAAATGTAATAGCGGGGATATGCATATTAAATTACATTTTTAGTTCACGGTACACGAGTAGCTTATTTTTTAAAAAATTGTTAGGTACTCTTAAAAAACAGAATTCACCACCTGGGGTGGAATCAGAAAATCTTCCAACACTTATGAAATGAACCATGTTTAAACTTGAAAAGTAATTCGACAGACCGAAAATGTTCCAACGCGGCCATATACCAAGTGGAAACCTTCAAAACTCCAAAAATCATAGCAAACCTGATACGAAATTCGAACGAGTACTCTGGCGAATTAAAGTCGTGAATATAGTTGGGAATTTCACAATAAACTCCCAAGCGGAATCATCCAGCTAACTTTTTTTTAAATATCCTCACGAAGCCGTGGAAAACATTTTCGTCGATAGTCCGTGAAATACAAGCATCGCTGCCATCGCAATGAATTTTTAATGTTAAACGCGATCCCAGGTTATCGGCTAATATTTACATCGATTGCAGCCCGTTCGCTCGTTCCGGCGAAAACGATCATTCGCAGGGCCGCACAGGGAAAAAAAAGAATAAAATACCCGTCAAACAAAAGGGAGGCGAGCCGATTATGCGAATCGACGGACAGACCGATTGTTGCGACCGGAATGTTGATTTATGAAGTACAGTTACACAGGGAGCAATAAAAGTCTTCGAACCATGGGATATATACCATAGAAAGTATAAAAACGTCAAGTCAGGTGCATTACGTACACTTTTTCGAAATAATAATATGTATTTATTGACGCATAATACTCTAAGGGAACTCCAAATTTGATAATTGTGTTCAGACATGCAATTTAATTATACATGTACAGCTGGGGGTAAACATGAAAACGTTATAATGAATATTTAGAGAATTGCAGCGAATTGTATACAGAGTGAATCACCTAAGATACATGAAATGTCTTAAGAACAAAGTTAAATGGTTCAATGGGGCTCACAGGATGCCAACAAATTTTTTGTTTCTATATCATTTTTTTGGAGATATCAAAGTCACCTTCATTTTTTTAAATGGAACCATCCTCTTTCCGTGACCTTGAATGATTATAGTCACTGAATTCCTAATAAAAGGGAGTATCATTCTAGGTGTTTAAAAACGGGTAATTCCATTTAAAAAATGAAGGTGACCTTGATATCTCTAAAAAAAATGACAAAAACAAAATTTTGTTGGTATCGTATGAGCTGCATTGAACCATTCAACTTTGTCCGTAAGACTTTTTGCGTATCTTTAAAAACAACAAAGATATTTAAGGTGCAAACGTTAGGTGACCCACCCTGTATACTACGTGCTGCGATTGGTAGCCAACTTTACCGCGGTAACTCGCCTGGCAGACAGGTGCTCTGATTGGTCGTGGTTTTTCGTTAATATCTCGTTGACAAAGCCTCCGATAACATTTTTGCTAAGGAAATCTTGTTTCAGATCACCTCATGCGTCTCCCATTTCCGGGTCTTTCAACATTTTTTTTACATCCTGTATATTAAACGAATACTTGAAATCTAGTCTGCTCTGATTACTACAGTAACATGGGACATACAAATAACGAAAAGGTAGTTGAATAATTCAAATCAACCACAGGCCATCGAGTCAGAATAGTTGATATAAAACGATTATTAAAATCTTGGTCGACAAATAAATCAGAATTTTCGCATGGAATAATAACAGCAAGTCAGCAGAGAGAGCGGCGAGCGCTCAGTCAGCGGAAACGCGAAAACGTTACGAGGGCCAGATGCCAACAACAACGCAGAACGATTATTAACGAAAAACGTCCACGGTGAACCACGGTCGCTGACTTGAATTTTTTAAACGCCAATTCACTCGAACGTCCATTCGCTACGAGCCAACGATAGTCCTGTTAACTTTTAATTCAATCTCGCCAGGACTCGAGTAAATTAACAGAAAATTCACGTTTATTCCCGGAAAAAAATGGATCATTTGTATTCTGACATGTTTTCGACTTCGAAAGAAAATATTGCCAACAGTTTATACGGTCAATTTAATTTGACATTTTTACAGTCGCCGCATAATGTAAGTTAACCCTGATTCTTTTAATGCAGGGCGAGTAATGAACGTCGTATTGCTATGAGACGAGACCTTCTTCTATTTCATTCGACATTTATCAGAGCTTCACTAGCGTGTTCAACATTTATTTTAGCAGCACTTTCGCGAAATATTATATTTAAACTGCGGATTTTATGCATTTATAACCTATAGGGCTCTGCGTAATACAATAAAAAACAAAACTTTCATCGGGTTCAACGAGTTTTCTATTTTATTCCAAACCCAATAAGATACTTAAGACGGAAAATAAATTTCTACGATTGCTCCAGGCTTTAAAATCTACTTTAGAAACTTTTATTCTGCATGAAAATCCGCAGCCTAATTATATTAAATACGATCGGTCGTTAACATACTGTCCAAGACGACTGCATAATAGATCGTTGTACAGTGGACTCTAACTATATTGCCACGGTTGAGGCTGTAGGGGAGTAAAATGGCAAAGAGCTCAGAACCCTCTCTATGCTAAGTTCTATCGTCATAGCCTAGGCCCCAGCGCCTCTGCAAAAGCTGGATGGCAGAGCGAATTTGTGTGCTTGAGTCAGTGGACTCTAACTATATTGCCACTGAACACATTGCCACGCAAGGCACTTCCCCTTCACATATACTTTGGCGCACACAAATTCGCTCTCCCACCAGGCGCTGAAGCCGAGGCTATAACGATAAAACTTAACATGGAAGGGGCTATGAACTCATTACCATTTTACTCCCCTACAGCCTCGATCGTGGCAAATATAAGTTAGAGACCGCTGTACAACCCCCTATTATACATTGCCATTTTACTCCCAAGTTCGTCCCGTTGTAGGATCAGTTCTTTAGCCAGAAATCTCAGAACTTCTATGAGCACCGGATTATACAGTTACCGGAGAAATGGAGAAAGGTCATCGAACAGAACGGTACATACTATATTGATTAAATGTAATGTTTAGTAAATAAAATTTATCTTCAATTTTTGTCAAATGGGAAAAACTTTTGCATCAACCCAATAATTATTGTCCACTGTACGTGTGAAGGGGAAGTGCCTCGCGTGGCAATATGTTTAGTGGTAATATAGTTAGAGTCCACTGTATTAATATTTCGGAATAGAGATACGTTGAAGCGGTTTCTGATCTTTTCATATTGCACAGCATAACAACAATCAATCTACAGGGAAAAGTGAATTGTTCGAGGATTCGATATAAGTTTCGTCAATCACTCAGCGAGAAGGATTATCTTGAACCAGGGACCGCGGGCCATTGTTCTCACGATTAACGAGGGAGCCGGGATCGTTGCCGGTCTAACGTTTCCGATCTATCGATCGCGGTGCCGCTCAGACATGGAAGATTAATCAGCCGTCAGAATGTCGTACATTAATTTATCAAGCGAATTAATGAATGAGAGTTACGTGTCGGGTTTACACTTGGAGGAACGTTAATCGCCGTAAAACATGTGCTCGATGGACGGAGAAGAAGAGAGAATGGACGGGAGAGACAGAGAGGGAGAGAGATAGAGTGTGAAAGAGGGTGAAGCTTGTGCACGGGGGGCAACAATACAGCAGGCAATAAAAATGGAAGGATGACTGGCGTAAAACGAGATGGAATGAAACGGGCCGCATTCAAGACACCGCTCTAGAAATTCAAGACTTTTCGAAACGAGGGGTTTCACGCGCCTGAACAAGCCTTCCCCGGTGATAAACGCGTCTTGAAAGGAATTCAGGCTTCCGGCACGCGTTCTCCGTGCCATGTTGATTACGGTAATGGAAGCGTGGAAGCTGTTGAATTGAACATTCAGTGGACAGTTGAAAAAACGTCGGAATATATTAAAGAATTAGCAGCAACATAAGAAAGAATATACAGTATTGTGTGAAACAATATGAACATAGATTTCACTCCGCGAGACGTACCAAAGTCATGGAATTATGACTTCAGCCTTGGCTGAATGTGGTTACAGTTCAAAACTAGGGTTTCTGGGGTTTATTTGACCATTTCTCATTAAAACAGCCTCATCGCGAAGGGTTGTCCTCCTTTTTCTTCCACATTTTCCTCTTCGCTTCAGTTGATCCACTTTCCCTTTTCTGTTTCAAAATCTTATTTCCTGCAACCAGATTCACACCAAGTTCCTTAGCCACTCCCCTCTGTGCCATTGAAATGGTCACCTAAGGTCACAATTCTTTCTCGGAGTGATATTACGATTAAAGTCACCTGATCGGAGACACTAGAGTATTCTTAATTACCGAATATAACTTTGATGACACTGTATACAAGTGCACTAAAAAGCATCAACACTTTCGAAAAAATTAGTTGTGAGGACTTTGGAGAATATCTTTGATGGATTACCAACATGTTAAAGTTGACGAAGACTAGTACTATACTAGTCGGAATTGTAAAACGCGGTAAGCTGCTTATTAGCCGACAACTTCATCAATTTTTTAACACAACGGATCAATGTTCTGCGCACAGGCTCTCTCATCATCTATATTCTATAGTTCCTATTCTTATTTCACCTGGTTGACGACTGAGATCAGCTCTAATGCACTTGCCAGACCACATGGGAACCTGCTCTTATTCTAGTACAGTAGAGTCTTCCGTATCTGATCAGTGAACTGTGGATTTTATGCATTTATAGCCTCCAGCACTCTGTGAAATAAAATAAAGGGCAAAAATTTTGTCGGATCTAACGAGTTTTCTATTTTATTCTGAACCCAATAAGATACTTGAGAGGCAAAATAAATTTCTACATTTGCTCCTGTCTTCATGAATCACTTTAGAAAATATTATTTTGCATAAACATCCGAAGTCTACTGATCAGTAATCACCCATTATTGGAATACCCTAATATCCGAATGTTCTGTTATCCGAGCAGTGTCTTCTAGCAACAAATACTTTCTTCTGTTGCAAAATTGTAGTGCTTACATACAATGTATACTATCTTTTGTTCGATCGAACTCTACGCAGTTACTTATGTTGAAAATTTTCTGTAATTTAGTCGCCGAAATGATATGGGATTTATAAAGATTTAAACAAACTGCCAATTTTCTTGATATATATTTACATAAATAGTATCATAGAAGCGAGTGTTCTATTATCCGAAAATTTCTTAATCCAATTACTTATGTCTCCCTATTAGTTCGGATACGGGAGGCTCTACAGTACTAATGAAACCTGTCTAGCCGAGGATGGTCCTTGTGTTGTTAGATGGCTTCAAAACAACCACTATTCCCTTTTCTGGTATATTTGATTTCCTATTCTCTTTTTCTAAATTGGTGGGGGTTTCTATTTCACTGTTCCAATCTGGGAGAGTTTTCACCCCATTTTAATAGCATTTCAGACATACCCATTCCACTTTTCCCGCTGAAAACATTACAACTATTACGTTTCTGACGGCATACTTCCTCTATTCCATTTTCCTGGCCATACACACAGTGGTCACTGTGTCAACACTTTGTCAACGAGAAAAAGAAAACGTAATCTGAAGAAATTAACAAGTCCCGACAACGTTCTAGTTCCCAGTACAAAATATCAAGCGAGACCAAGAGAAACGATGTCCGCGAAACGTGCGTACCGAAATCCAAGAACAATCATGAGCGGAGTTCCCGCTCGTTACATAGCCGGAAAAGCTTAGTCACGATAAAAGTGCAGTAAAAGGAATCCAAGCCCGCCCGACGAACGTACCGACGTCTCTGGCACGTTAATTGTAATGGTATTAATTACGATAATGGAGCCCACCCCCACCCGTGCCGGGCTCTCTACCACTTACACCCCTTTACCGCCTTTCCTTTCCCCGTCCGAACCACCCTGAATATCCCCTATTCTTATCCCTTCACACGGAGTCAATTAAGTGGATATCTCAAACAAAAAATTCTAATAAGCTCGCGGGAACGACTCGACTACGGCCAAGCGCCTCGGGAGAGATCATTATTTTTCTGCCTCCTTTTAAAACAGTTACGGTAATGCGCCGCCCGTTAGTTTTATGCTAAATTTAATGGCGTTCCACGGTCTTAGAGCCGTTATTAGCCTGTCATCTCCTCCAAATCCCACTCCCGACGAATTTATTCATTATCCTGCGAGCTTGCATTGATTTTAAAATGGGATGTAGTATGAAGTTGAATGAGATGAATTCAGCTTTGGATTAAATATCAAATGTTTCATAGTCGATCTTGGTCGACTACGGCTTGTGTTCTTGTAGGCGTAATTGTCTAAGGACATCGTGAACTAAATTAATCAATATGAACTGAGACTTTTTTATATGATAAAACGTGCCTTATATCTTGCGATATATTTTGTCTTATATTGTTGATTTAATATTTATGTTAATATATTCAACCATTTTCACTGAAATTTCGAAGCCTGATCTTTTATGAATACATGCAATTATTTGTGTTTGTTCTTCAAATAACAAATCCATTACGTCATATTCCATTATATCACAGATTAACTACAGATGCCAAACGTTTACTCGGCAGTGCGGCCGCCTAAACTGTACTCTATCGATTTTTTCCGTTAAAAATTCACTGCAAAAACCACGGGAGTACCTGAGCATGGGAGGCTGCGAGTACTTTTCCTGTAACCCGATATAAATTACGAGAGGAGAAAAATCCATTTATCTGTTGTCGCGACGAACGAACACCGTAAATTCGAAAAACTGCCAGCTCCGTGGAATATTCGTCGAATTGGCATTCAATACTCCCGATAAAATCGTCCCCACTGTGTAAAGATACTTCGATCCGACGCTACTATATTCGCCATCGATATCACGGTGATCTTTCGTATCAATCTCGTCGTAGCACCCATCGACTCGATACGCAGCCGAGTGCCGTTCGAGTACATTTCGTCGGTACTGAATTCCCATTGGAAGGGTTGGCGGAACGGTGGATGGGGGAGGAAAGAAAGAGGGGACTTCCGAGTATTTTACTTCCCCGACGGGATATCTCGCGGGGGAGCATGGAAGGGAGGAAGGAGGCAGAGACCGATTGGCTGAAAGTATTTCCGAAAAGGCAAGTAGGTGGCCATTGTCTCCGCCGAGAGCACGAAAAACTTTTATTTTACCCCTCTGTCGACGTCGTACCGGCTAGAGCGGTGTCAATCGGTGTCCTGGGGTCGTTCCATGTGATACCCCGTCGTGCGAGAACAATCGACGTTTGTGATTCTCATTAATAACTGCGCCGACTCGCGCCACATTCTAACGCAGCCGGTGCTAATGAACGCTTGCCCCCTGTTTTCCGGCAGTTTCATAAAAGTAGTCATAATAAGTAGTGTAGTGAATTATTTTCTGATTTGGGTTGTCACATATGTTCGTAACGTTCTGTTATTAAATAAAGTGCTCCTTATGGTGCCATTATGTTTATGTTTGAATGCTATACAGGGTGTCCCAAAATAGCTTTGACTCCCGGAAATGAGGGGTTCCTGAAGTGATTTGAAACAAGTTTTTCCTTAGCGAAAATGTTATCCGAGGCTTTGTTAACGAGATATTAACGAAACAGCCCGACCAATCAGAGCACGAGTCTGCTGGCCGAGTTCCCGCGATGACGTTGGGCACTGGGTTGGGTAATATCATATGCTGTGTCAGCAATTTCCAAATTATTCTCTCAAGGTCAGGTTTGCCTTCTCTACGCGTGCAATAGCGTAATAACTTTCCGTTGGAGGCGAAGGTTTGGTCTGCTTTATCTACGAATGCAATTGCGTGAGAACTTTCGAGAACTTTCCGTTGGAGCCAAAGGTAATTTGTGTATAAATGCAGTTGTGCAACGTGTAATGTTATGTGACTCATATGCTGGGTCATCAATGTCCAAAATATGTTCGAAATTAGCTGAAGGTCAGGTCTGTCTTATCTCCGCGTGCAATAACGTAATAACTTTCCGTTGGAGGCGAAGGTTTGTCTGCTTTATCTACGAATGCAATTGCGTGAGAACTTTCGAGAACTTTCCGTTGGAGCCAAAGGTGATGTGTGTACAAATGCAGTTGTGCAACGTATAATGTTATATGACTCATATGCTGGGTCATCAATGTCCAAAAAATGTTCCAAATTAGCTCAAGATCAGGTCTGTCTCATCTCCGCGTGCAATAGCGTAATAACTTTCCGTTGGAGGCGAAGGTTTGTCTGCTTTATCTACGAATGCAATTGCGTGAGAACTTTCGAGAACTTTCCGTTGGAGGCGAAGGTTTGTCTGCTTTATCTACGAATGCAATTGCGTGAGAACTTTCGAGAACTTTCCGTTGGAGCCAAAGGTGCTTTGTGTACAACTGCAGTTGTGCTATGTGTAATGTTATGTGACTCATACGCTGGGTTATCAATGTCCAAAATATGTCCGAAATTAGCTCAAGGTCAGGTCTGCCTTCTCTACGCGTGCAATAGCGTAATAACTTTCCGTTGGAGCCAAAGGTGCTTTGAGTACAAATGCAGTTGTACAACGTGTAATGTTATGTGACTCATATGCTGGGTCATCAATGTCCAAAATATGTTCGGAAATAGCGTAAGAACTTCTGTTGGAGTCGAAGGTTTAGTCTGCTTTATATACTGCGTTATGTATAACTACTTTCGGCCACAGCGTGCATTCTATGAACCATATGTACACTCATGTCGTCCGTACCGAAAACCTTAACAACTGTCAAAGCTCTTTGCTATCAATTATATTGAATTACCTACCAGATTACGTTTCCTGTGTTCTCTGCCCTTATTTCCACTTGCGACCAGCCGCGCACGATACGAAACAACATAACTAACAATTAGTTTGTATTTACACTTATTAAAAATAAACCACATTATTCTATAAAACTGCTTATAAAATTTATTCGTAAATAAGTAAACTATGATGAGAAATTATCTAGGAAAAATCACAGAATTACGATCCCTTCATCCATAATAGACTGGTTGTCCATTAAATTTTGTCCCCGACTGTATACATGCAGTATAGTCGAATGAGTTAAATTACATACCGCGTGAATATGACGTTTCAATGTCCCTAATATACGATATAATTTTGTTTACATTCCATAAATTTCTTCTCTCGTTAGTACGACACTTGGAATATTTGCAATTTTCGTTCCGCTGTGACGAATAACGTGGCGCAGGAACGGAAGCTTTTCCAACCATGGCAGAAGGAAATTAATTGCTTTCGGTAGAATGTGTGGGGTCCCAAAATCTTTAAATCAACGCAAATTATACACTTCTCTAATTATGTGAAGATGTAGCATTAACATCCACATCTACCTCAACCGAGTAACGTTGAAAAGTTGCGTGAGAGGAAATGCTAGATACAGACGTAACCGATGTCTGGAGTCCTAATTAACAAATTTCAGGTTCTGATGCCTCAAGGGGATTCTAAGGTGATAAATCTAATAATTTCTGTTTATAATGGATTACGTAATATTTCATAAAGTACAGTAAGTGCTCGATGAGTGTAACACGAAAACTGCATAAACAGAAGCTAAGCAGAGGCTCAGGTTCGTCGCACTCATCGAGACATTACTGTATTGATATTTATAATCGATAACGAAATATGCACCTACGAACAAATAGGCCAATAAACAACAAAGTTTAGCCGCGAACGCAATACACGTCTCGGACAGGGTTTTACAAGAGTACGCTTGCCGATTCATCGATTAAATAAATCTGAAATTATTTCGCAGTGTAATGGCAGGTCGATTGAATTAACGCGTAAGTATGAATTACTGATTAACGCCGCCAGGTCTAGGTTTGCCATCCATAATTTATCGTACCGTACTGCCGCGTTAATTCATAACTACAATGGAAAATGAATTATTCTGCTCGAGTCATAAATGTCCAGTGGAATTGTGTGTCGTTTCCTTGCTGATAGAACTTATCGATTTAGCGTACTAATCGATGTAACGGGTGTTACAGTAATGTCCCAATAAGTGCGACATACTTGGGTCTTCGGACCGTCATTTTGCTCTGCTTAGCTTCTGTTTACTTCGTTTTGATTGGTTCCACATAGGGACTACCCCAGTAGTGGGAATAACGCTGTTGCTCGTGTCGCACTCATCGAAGAATCACTGTATTAATTGTTGTAAATAGGGGCGAAGTACGCATAAAATACGTCTGACACGATGAGTCATTCTATTCATTTAATCATCAATCCCGTGTACCAGTTAGGAATCAACAATCCAAGTGATATAAACTATCGTGCCAGACGTATTTCCCGCGTATTTTGACCGTATTTTCAACAATTAATAAATTGAAAATAAAGCCTCAAATACAATTTCGTTATTCTGAATTTTCGTCAATAATAGTCAGAATAAACATCACCCGAAACTAAAAACACACCCGCAGGGCCTAGTCCCGCGTAAATTAATCATCACTCCGTATCGATAACAGTGTCATCGTTTGCGCTCGACTCGATACACATCGTGTTTAATATTTTAAACGGGTCTGCTTAATGCGTGTATCGAATGCGACTCACGGCAGCGCCACGTTCGCGGGACGTGTCTTTCGTGACAGAATAACCGATAATGTCGACTGTTATACAATCAATTTTATTCAGCGCGTGAAACCGAGCGGTCATATCGAGCGTCGCGACGCTATATTCCTGACTGTTTGAAAAACATTATACAGTGATCTCTCGATGAATGCAACATGAGCCACATCGTTATTCCTACTACTGGGGGGTCCGTTCTGCAATCACTTAAAATTTGGTGACAAAAAGTCCCAATTTTTATCGATTTTCCATGGATTGACCCAACTATAGTACACAGTGAGCGTTTGACGTTAGCTGAGTACAGTCACGTTTGGTAACAATTCCATCCATCAGCGTGCCCTTTCATTCGAGAAACAATTCCGTGAAGAGCTCTTAAAACGTTAAAGACCACGGTTCGATGCCAACAGGATAATCCAAAAACGAAAATTTGAAATGTCTTCCTTTTTTTTACGCCACTACAAGACGGTTTACGGTCGTTTTATAGATTCTCGTGCGCGAATAAAGTTGTTACTGCCACGAATAAAAACAGCCGTGGTGTACAGTTTTACGAGGAATTCCGAAAAACCATTCTTCCCACGGAACCGCGCGCGGGAATCTCAGAATTATTGATCCGCCACATACAGCAGAGAAGATCGAGTAAAATATTCCATAAAATGGAAATGTATGCGTCTTTTAATCTTCTGCCGCGGAAAAATCATTATAACTGTCCCATTCAAGGATTTTGTAAATTCCATTATTGCTCATTAAAGCCTCCTGTGTTCGCGATTAAAATTTTATCACGGAATAATTATGCAAAATAACGTATATTATTCTCCGTAGGGTCATTCCACGCGAAATCGGACACTTTTTGGAGCACCGTTTTGGATTTTGTTCAAATTTGGGTATGTTGTAATCTTCAGCGATATATAAACGTATCTCGAAGTATTTTTGAACATTTTTTTAATTGTTGATTTACAGCTGTTTGAAATGTAGGGTCAACTTTTTTTCAATAAATCATGACTATTGAACTAACAAACTGATCAAAATAAGCTTTGCGGGTACTTATAGTGGAGACATAAGAGTACCAAATAAAAATTATGTTGCAATTGTTTTAAATAAATTCCCTGTTTTTATACCGGGGAACTATTCAAAAATTTGAAAAAAAATGATAGGATATAACCCTGTTTATCCTGTTTATGGACATACCTTTAAAAATATGGACACTTTAAAATTGACCGTATGAAAATTAATCGAAGTGAACGCTACATCGAATTACATCGGCTCGATTGACAAAGCTGTGTGATTCTAATCGTTTGAAATTAAAACCCTCGTGGTTATTCAAACCAAACGAATGTTTCTAAATCGCTTGATCCTTCAAGTTGCATAACCTAATAAAGTCTTTGTCAATCGAAATTAACCCACTATCCGCAGTAGTTGATTTTCTAAAAATTTTAATGTATTGCCTCTTTGATATGGGATTTTCATTCGTTGAAATGTTTTCATTGAAGCGATTAATGTTTCGTGGAATTAAACATTCTCCCATGAATTACAGCAAGAACTTCTTTCGTTGTTAATTTTATTTCAAACGTATCCATCCCCGTTTATCGACACGATTACTTAAAATTCTCGCGAACGCGTTCAACATCCGGCCAGAGAGAATCATTTGGTCGACCGTAGGGTTGAATCGATACCGCCAAGGTATCGATACTTACTCGGTATCGAAACACAAGTATCGAATAATGTACTCGTATTTACTTGTATCGATTCATCCCTAGCCTCTACCCCTCTCTCTGTCTCCTCGCCCCCCTCCACCCCCGTTTCGTTTGAAATGTGGCTCATCCCCAGAATGGGGGCTGAACCTTTTTTAAACGGCGGCGTCAAACGATTACTACGTACTGCGAATTTTCACGCGGGAGACAGCCCCTTGAAAACAGTTCGGCTGACCTATTTCCTTCGCTCGTTCCAAATGACAGATCAGAATCAAACCCAGTGAATAAAAAAGGAAAAGGAAGAAAGTAAATATTCCCCGTGAATGCAGACCTCGTCATAAATTACATGGGAACGTAAAGTGACGGTTAAATTGTTCGAAACCAGTTGTTCTTAATATTTTGACACTATGCCCGATCATTTTCTGGACACTCTGCTCGACAGAGTTACTTTACTTTCTCTAATTCTCTAGAAGTAAAAGGAATTTTATGTTCATTTTAAGTGTAAATTAACTTGGAAAAGTTAAATCTTAAAATCAGAATAGTATTTCACCGCGACTTTAGGAAAACAAATAATCTTTGTGTTTACGAAACCCACTTTGAGACCGTCACCACGAGTTTAATTAATAATAACTTAAGAAATGTATCTTTATTCCACGGGAGAACTGACTCAACCATAAACATCAATGCTGTTATTTTAAATATTTGGTGTAGAAGTATGTAATCCACTAGTCTTATTAAATTCGCTAAAAAAATGATTCTGTAGAATTAATTATTTGGAACATTTGTTCTTCGTAGTTTAAAATTTATTGGGTTCAAGGTACATTTACTTTATGCATATGGAAACAGGATTAATAATTTAAGAGTAATTATTCGCTTGAATCAACTATTTTAAAAAAGACAATATAAATAATGCAGGACTTTTAACACGGAATTCGATTTTATATTGAAAAATGGAACATTTTAACAAGGATATCGTGTATGGTTTTATTTTTTTGCTGTTCAGTTTTATATTTGATTTTATATTTAACGATGACGAGCGCGTAACAAATTGCCTGCCAAATCAATTTATCGAAGTGTATAGGTCGCAGAAAAATACTTTGTTACAACATAAATAATAAAACATTTTAAAACATACAATTTAATGATCAACAATAATTGTTTTCAAATAATTTTGTCCAAAAAAATTTCTTCTTATTTCAGATTTGCGGAAAGTACCTACATATTACCTAAGTCGATTATAGAGGAGATTGCCGTCTTACTATTATAAAAAAACGACATTTGAAATTGCTTTCAGTAAGTTTTTCGTTAAAAATATGTATCTACTCTTATTATACTAAAGAATATCTTTTGGTGCATGAAAACTTAGTTTAGCTTGTGAATTGTGCAACGTGAAATTATTCCAAGGATCACTTTCAAAATCAAAAAAACAGATTTAAAAACTTGATTTCAGTAGCATATTTGTGATTATAAAAATCTAGTCAGTTCGATAAAAAGAACGTACGATAAATAATATTAATGAATACCTAAAAATATACATGAAACAGAGTGGTATTCAAAAGAAGAAATTAAAATATAAACATCAGAAACCTGTAGGTTGATTTCAATTTAACTTTTTAATGATCAATTTAAATTTTCCACAATTTTCAACCAGTTTGTAAACAGAACACCCAGTAATTAATCATGATAAACTATTTTAATCGAAACAGATCACGTTTGAAACAATTCTCTGAATACACTGCAGCGCTGTAAGGCGAAGTGAATGTCCGATATCGACACCTTGACCCCGAAAAGCCACCGAACTTCATAACTTCCTAACAACTTCTCCGAAAGTTTCTTCGCGGCAATAAAAAGTGACTAGAATGAGCAAACACGATCAAGTTGACGCATTGACGTCACAGAATGTCTGATTACTTTAAAAGACTCCAGACCGAACTATGAACATCGAATACTTCGAAATTAATGCACATAAATTGCACTGGTGTTTTCGATTTCAGGAGAATTGGCATTGGTGTGAATCAAGTCCACGTGTTCCAGCCACGTGCTCAAATTGTAAACCTGAACTGCTTAACAGGAAATTATTTACACAGATTGATTACGGAAAGTGTTGTTGCTGAAAGAATATCGTAACGAAGTATGTTTTATTCAAATTTTAATTTTGAAAATAAAAATATTGACATGTCATAACACCTATGGTGTCAGCCTAATATTTTACTGTTCATTATATTTAGATAATTATAAATGATATTTGCTCACTGTTTTGTACAGCAGATTATTAATAAACAATATGTGAGTCAACATGTTAATTATATACACAAGGATGAAGAATATTCGGAGAAATTTTTCAAAACAAAACTATGGATGTACCGTAATTTTCTGGATATTTAAAATGTAATGGACAGAATTCAATTATAATTTATAACTAAACGTGCATTTCAAATAATAGTTTAAAATATGCTATCAGTTCAATTTTCTTTTTATTGACTAAAATAAATGATTTTAATGCTCAAAATAAATTTTATGTGATCCAACAACATCAAATTATATATGCCTTTGTTACAGAATTCATTCATTTTCCAACTTTTATTCATTTTGTAGCACAAAACTGTACTTCACTAAAAGTACCTAAAACAAATTTTTACCTTCGAGATATAAATTCTGACAATGCAGAATTGTACAATACATACAGTTTAACAATTGAGATCACTTGAATGTTGAAAAGAAAGGCAATGAACAAAACTAATTTATCGTAAAATCATTTGACATACCCTGTCAGCTTAAAAAAAATATTTTCCAATGATCTCTAATATTTTACAAATATTTTATTACTTCATATTAACGTAACCATTATTCCCATTGGACTTTAATACTCCACTTGACATCTCCGACAATTTCATAACGTTTCTTCAACTTCAATGTTCCGAAAGTTACGAGCTAACGTGCATAGCCCACAGTAATCACTGATCAACTCTAGAACAACCAAAACAGTGGTATATACATGAAATAAAAAACAAAGTAGGTTCAACCAGTAAAAGGATTATTCTTCGAATGATCTCATCCTAAGGCAACATTTCAATCAGACTACCCTTCTGCAACTGTGCACCGTTTTTCAATATAACCTCGAACGTCCTCACACGACACTGCATTCGCTATGTTCACACAACGAAACACTAAGTCATGATATCTCACAGAAACGGTCGCCCAAAATTCCAATCAGACCGTCCAACGAGTAGCTCGTTAGACCCAGAGTACACCGGCCTCGAGTACGCGTGGCCGATTGTCCTTGGATCCGCTGACAAGATCGTCCAAACGACCCTATCCGTTCACGAAATATCCTCTAGTTCACACGTTTCACTTGCACGAGATCGAGGAACCATAATTATCCTTTGAATAATTAAAAGGATAAAAATCCTTTCTCGAATCGATGGCGGGTGGTACACGATCGAAGATCGGCAAACGATCGGTAACGCGATCGGTGAATCGTTAAAGAAAAATAAAGGGAATTCTCACCCCCCGCAGCAGCCAGGCCTCGCAGCTTCCGCTGGAGCTCCGACCGTAAACACACGTCGGTGGTTGATCGCGCACTGAAGTTTCCACCGCGGATCCGGCATCCGACTAGGATCCCGTACCGAGGGCCACCGACCTCCTACCCCTCGGCTTGGCCACCCACCCTCCCGTCCCGTCGACCATCCCCGCCGCCCGACATCGACGAACAACCCCCGTTTTTAACCCTCCTGCCTGGCCGACACTCGAAAACCGTCACCCAGCGTCACCGTGCTACCCACGCACAACAACCCTCGATCCGGTCGACACCTAGCCGAGGCTACAAGACCGTGGGCACGGATGAAGTAGTTTCTTCTTATCTCGACAATGAACCAGGGACTTAAACCGGCGATAAATTTTGATACCGGTATTATGCCATCAAAGCTATACCGAAACCGATATATTACCGAACACCGAAATAATACCAGAATTGTTTCGGTTTCTATAAGGGTAGGGCTTATATGTGTAGGGTTATATAGGGCGATGGTACAACTGAAAATACCGGTATTTTTTCGGTTTCTATAAGGGTAGGGCTTATATAGGGTTGTATAGGGCGAAGGTACAACTGAAAATACCGGTATTTTTTCGGTTTCTATAAGGGTGGGTCTTATATAGAATGCCCCACCTACCTCTGCCACCTTTAATTATTCTCTCATTTGTCGTGGTCATGGTACAAAAAAATAGTTCGGCAGAAGGCTAGTGTATTTTAGGGGGGAAATTAAGCTGAGATTGAAGGTCATTTCAGGGTACTTTCTTCTGAAATTTCTCTAATGGTAAAATTTTTTTAAATGGAATGTCCTGTTTTTTTGTTTACCATTACAAAGTGGAGATCAGAATGTATCGTTTGAGTACACACAAACATGCACAATCTAGCCGCAACACATGTACAAAACAAACGTTAATTACACTACTAATATCTATGTATAATATATGAAATAATATTATATTTTTATGCGGCTATGACAAATACAGTGTCGATTTTCCGGAACTAATTATCTCGCATTCTGACACCAGAGATGATTTTAACGCGACCACGTAAGAGGTTGGTGCGCAGGGGCTGGTTAACCATCACGGCTAACCGCGAGATCACAGAGGACCTCGAGGCTTCCGAAGCTCGCCGCGCAGGTTTAGCTGCTTGCTGCACTTACTGAATCTAGAGCGATTAATAGCGACTATTCGAGAATGCGGAAGACACATATTAACAAGAAAAACGAGGAGAAAATGGATCGATAATATATCGAATTAAAAGTAAATGAATAGTTTAAAAAATCAGAAGTTAAATACGATTATGTCGGAATGAATTAAATTAAGACATTTAAGAAAATTAAATTAAATTAAATTAGATTAACGGGGGGGGGGCGAGGTACGATACAATATATAATGGTATAATATTAATACTAAAATTTCTAACTGCATTTATATTAACTAAAGAAGGACGAAGAGTAACCCTAATAGCGAAGGATGAACAAAGAAAATGACATCCTCGTTCCTCTGACCACTGATCAAACATGATCAGACTGATCATGGATAGTCAATGGCTGGAAAGCTGAACGATCTATTTTTCCACATTTGAGGGCTCGAAGCGAATTAAAAAGTGTGTACCAAAATACAGGGTGTAACAAAAATGTTGGAGGACTTGGGAATGGAAGATTCGTGAGGTGATTTGAAACAATTTTTTCCTTAGCAAAAATGTTATCCGAGGCTTTGTTGATGAGATATTAACGAAAACCCCCGATCAATCAGAGCGTGAGTCTGCCAGTCGAGTTTCGGCGGGAACGTTGGCTACCAATCGCAGCGCGTGGGTAACCCGACCGATCCCTATAAACCTCCGGCGACCGACGCTCGAGTTACAATGCAACATACAGAATGAATCACCCATGAATAAAAATTTAAACTTTTACTCCTCTCAGTGTAGCTTCTTAAAAATGTTATGAATAAATTTAGGAGATTCTCCTGATGAAAATAAGTCCAAACCTGACATAAATCAGACTATATTTAATAACATACAAATTTGGTCCAATGCCTGTAATAAAGTTATGGCTACAAGTTTGATGCAAGATTTGCAGCAAATTGGCAGCAACATATGTAGCAAATTCGCTTGTGCAAACCTTGTTCCGGTTTTGCCCTCAATTTGACATAGGTCATATTGCAAGACTTTCTACCAATTTGCTTTACCATTTTTTCAGCTAGTGTTACCTGCAAAACCCAAGTCAAATGCAGAAACACATGGCTATGATTTTTTAGACAACTTTTGTCTAAAAAATCATAGCCAAACTCGGCTTCCACTAGGGGAAAAAGCGGCGTAGAATAAAAGTCAATTATTTTTTATAGACAACTTGGTCAATTTATTCCAAGTACTGAAATTAATGTTAAATCGAATGTTAATTTGGCATAAATTTCAGTAATTCCAAATACCAACAGGTAATAGCATGGTAAGAGGCCCTTCTACTACGTCAACATTTTCCCCCAGCGGAAGCCGAGTTTGCTCGCGAGAGTATACCGACGTGCAAACTCGGCTTCCTCTAAGGGAAAAAGCAATGTACGGAAAGGGCCTCCTACAATTTGGTATTTGGAATTACTGAAATGAATGCCAAATTAACATTTGGTTTAACATTTATTTCGCTACCTGGAATAAATTTACCAAGTGGTAGAAGACTTTTCTTCAACGCCGCTTTTTCCCCTGGTGGAAGTGGAGTTTGCTCGCGAGTGTACACCGACGAGCAAACTCGGCTTCCTCTAGGGGAAAAAGTGACATAAGAAAACAGCTTCATACCATTTGGCAAAATTTATTTCAAGTACAGAAATAAATGTTAAACCGAATATTAATTTGGCATACATTTCAGTAACTCCCAAAACTAAATGGTAGGAGGCCTTGCTCTTACGCCATTTTTTCCCCTAGCGGAAGCCGAGTTTACTCGTCGGTCTACACAACTGGTTATCAAGGTGGCTTGGTCGGCTTGAACCCGACTTGGTTACCCATCGCTACTCGTAGTACTCGTTACACGCAGCACCGCAACTCACATTCTCCACGGTCCAACAGTTGTATTTGATCATCAGTGATCAATATTCTAATCGTTTCCGAATCAATCGGTGTATCGTGTGTGCCCGAAAAAGAGGGCGTTCGTGCGAACAACTACTTACCTGTGCGCCGTATTACTCCATCTCGACCGTTTCTTCACTTCGATGTAACTACGCAAAGCATGGCAACTTTCAAACAATTCGCGATCGCGGTGGAAAATTTATCACAGCGTACATCACTATTTTCGTCTGCTTTTCGATCGTAGCAATACACGTCGAGCTCGTGCCCGATTGAATGTACCGAAAAGAATTAATGCATCTTTTGCCGGAATCATGTACACATTCGACAAGGTGGGCGGTAATATTGCGGCGATCACTGTCGATAACGCAGTTACCTACTGTCAACTGTGACTGTATCGCCACAAACGAGATATGTACACCCGCGAGCAAACTCGGCTTCCACTAGGGGAAAAAGTGGCGGAAGAAAAGGGCTTCCCACCACTTGGTAAAATTTATTTGAAGTACTCAAATAAATGTTAAACCGAATGTTGATTTGGCATAAATTTCATTAATTCTCGATACCAAATGGTAAGAGGTCCTTCCTCTACGACACTTTTTCTCCTAGCGTAAACCATGTTTGCACGTCAGTGTACATATAAGTATAGACCTAACATCTTATGGGACTTGGTGTCCCATGAAAATCACGCTGTTTCGAGCGCACCTCTACATAAAAGTTTCTGATTTCAGAAACTACGTTCGACATCGTGATAACGCACAGCACACACACACACACACACACATTACTTCATTAGCGATACATACACACATTATTGCCCCGGTTTCGTTAACAAGGAATGGAATACTGAAATGGTAACGGGGGCTACTGACTTAGGTCTATTCCTACATCTCGTCTGTGGTATCACGTATAATAGGTGGCTCGCGGTTGGCGTTCTTTTCCCCCTTATTTCCGTGCTCGACGATACCCCCCTCGCATTTGTATGTAACTTGAAAACAAAGTCTATATTGCGACTTTTTATGCGCGTGTCCTTAAGAAAAAAATCTGCGCTATTGCTTGAAATGGTTCAATTGAAAATTGGTACAAAATAGGTGTCCCTCTATCTTTAATGGATGTTTAAATATTTTTAAACAATCACAGAATGTACTTAAAATCAATATCTCTGTATTCAGGAAAGTCCTATTGAATCTTTTGGGAAATAGAAATAGAATACCGTTTATGGTTACATCACAAAATTTATATGAATATGAAATTTACGAATTTTTTTTCGAAATAAAATTTCTCAAAAACTATCTGTCTAGGAGAGAAACGGTTTGCACCTTCGTAATCAGCGCAGCAACACTATAAGAATCGCATAATGGGTATCGAAACATTGAAAAAAAGTTGAAATTTGTTGGACAGTGTTATTAATAATGCAGGTTCCTTTAAAACAGAGGAACTTGCATGTTGTGTGTATCTCCTCTGTAATTTGATCTGGTCTCTACACTTTATTGATTTGTAGCGTTATTTAGAAACGAAAAGCATAACTAATTAATGTAATAGCTTAATTATAAATGCATAAACATTGTAGAATCTTGTACTAACTGTAGTGGTCTGTTTCAACAGATTTCTACAGAAAGTAACTACATACTGCCTACGTCTTTTAATTTTGGGGTATAATAGTATCTGCAGAGACTGCCATTGCTGCTGCAATCTGTTCACGGAATTAGAACGGACAAGCGTCAGTCCGAATTCGACAGTTATACGTGATGGCGTGAACTGCTACTTGTGAATCACTCGTGATTCGATCACGTTCGTTCCTAATCACGGTGATTTTTCACAGTGATTCGTGATTTCTCGTGATCGTTTCTGATTGGTGGAGAAACATAACAGTTCTTTACACGCGACACATAATCTGTATATTTTATATTAACGACATCAAAACAAAAATTCGAGTTATATAGTATAAAGTGAAGGAATAAGTAGTCACTACTTATTCTTAAGCAAATACTTAAGTTCTTAGTTATGAACGTGTACGTGTATACGTATGGACTACACATTCATAAGGGAGGAC
Source organism: Dufourea novaeangliae (assembly GCF_001272555.1). NCBI lineage: Eukaryota > Metazoa > Arthropoda > Insecta > Hymenoptera > Halictidae > Dufourea > Dufourea novaeangliae. The sequence continues at coordinate 1,264,718 of NW_015373895.1, read as the reverse complement.
TTAAGCATTTGCTTAAGAATAAGTAGTCACTATGGGCGGGATTCATAGTCGTTGCTTATTCTTAAGCAAATGCTTAAGTCCTCCCTTATGAATGTGTAGTCCATACGTATACACGTATATATTCATAACTGGGAACTTAAGCATTTGCTTAAGAATAAGTAGTGACTATGAATGCCGGCCTATGAATCCCGGCCTTAGTTTCTATAAAAAACGAAAAAACGATGTAGTCATCTGGCGGATACAGGATACAGGTGTACGAACGCACGTTTACAGTCGATATAACAGATATTTCTGGATCGATTGATTCGTCCGAAAAGACAATCTATCCAGAATTATCTGTTTTATCGACTTTGTACGTGCGTTGGTACACCTGTACCACCGACTAGGTATAGAATAGACCTATCATCCTATGCTTTTTTCTGTCCCACGTTCGCAGGGCTACGTAGCCCTGTTACCATTTTAGTGTCAATACCCGACGTTACCGATAAAGCATGAATTCTGAGTATTATCACAGACGAGATATAAGAATAGATCTATGTACATGCAATGTAATTTTCTGTCCCATGCTTCGAAGGCATCAGAAGCCCCCTTACCATTTGAGCGTCAATACCTGACGTTACCGATAAAGCATGAATTCTGAGTATTATTAGCACAAATGAAGTGTTATATATTCCATTCATATTGCGTGTATCTATATGATTTGACTGGAATAAAAATATCCGATGCTTCAGTTTAAGGTATAATATGATAAATAATATAATAGGATAAATATGACAGTCATGAAACATGAAACGGAAAAGTATATATTTTTTCACTTAACTACAAGACAATTTATTCTAAATGTATGTGAGGCCTGGGCAATCGGTATTATCTTCGGTAAAGTACTGTAAACTGAAGACAATATCGAGCTAATGGCTGCGAACTTCGAATCTATCTCATAAAACCACGTTCTATATTACATCGAACTAGGATTATTTTAGAAATCGATATGAGATTCAAAGTGTAAAAATATCTAGTACTTTGAATGTTTTAGAAAATTATTCGAGATAAAGATGTATGGAACTACTGAAAATTACTTTAGATTCTTTTTCCTTATTCTGTAAATTCTTTGATTAGAATATGATTAAACTTTTTTTTAAACGATTCTTTGATTAAAACTTTTTGAAGTGTTACAGTGATATTTCGTTACATGTTCCATAATGTCAATAATATTGATTTCCCCGCAACATTTATAATTATTACGAATGTCAATATAACGAAATATCTTTTATGCGATGTTTGTGGTGTAATAAAAATCTGTGTTTCTATTACGTTTTTGATACATATTACTCACTTATATGTAATAATATAGAATAAAAATATACTGTTAGTCCGATATTTGAAAATATACATGCGTTCGTTGTCACTGTTAAACTGTTGTAATAACAATGGAATAGTGAAATAATTTACTCAAATGTACATAATAATACATATACATATTCATAAAAACAATATTAAACGCAATAAGTTTTTTGTACGCGAAAAAAAACCAATTGGTCCGTCGGGACTGGAAACCAAGACTCCTTTCTAATACGTCTACTTTACAGCGAACGGACGGAAGAGAATCCGTTCACGACTATGGTCCGTTCGATGATTTTCCGACGTACCGAACACTCATGATCTGACAACATTGCGTACTTTAGACTCGACAATACTGTAGAAGTTAGACTAGTTGAGCTCAAATGGATTTAACGTAATTCACAAATTTACCGTTCTCATAACATAGAGGGCAGCAGAAAATCCCTGACTTTTTACACAATCGGTATTTCAGAACATGAGACACGAAGTCCCATAAAATGATAGATCTATCCTATACCTAGTCGGTGCCTGTACCCTGATCTGCCAGCTGACTACATCGTTTTTTTCGTTTTTTATAGTAATTAAGTACCACCAAATGTTGTAATTAGGCCACCAATGACCACCAAACGATTACGCATCGATTGGGTATAATGAAAAGTTAAAAAGTTAAAGTTGTCCGGCTAACTTCACAGAGGTGGCATTACATGCGTGCAGCATCCCTTCTCCCCATCGCCCACCAGTCGCTTTCTCCCCTCCCTCTGCGATGTGGGAGCAAGAGAGGAATGACTCCATCGATACTTCTGTCCTTCGGTCTCGCTGGGTCTCGCTTCATCCCTATCATAAGACCGCTCAGTCTATTAAGTCTATTATATGTCTATGCATTTAACAACGAAAAGCATAACTAATTGCCTAGAAGCTGAAGCATTTTTCTAGAAGAGAATTCGCGTTTTCAAAAACAAATGGTCTTCACCTTCCTCGTCTGCTCAACAGCAACCCCAATACACGGACTACATCACAGCCATCGACAAACTTTGTCCTGCCTGGGTGCCCATAAATTCGACATGCCACACTGGACCTTCAACCTGTCAATCTCTTGACAATAAATTCAGCTTTCAAGAACTCAACATCGCCATGAAGAGGATCAACACCAAGTCGTCACCTGGAATGGATGGAATAGAGAATAACATGATTCTTATGCCCGTCAAATGAAAATTAGTGCTTATGGAAATCATTAATGATCTCCTGGCATTAAACCTCTTTCCGGAAGAATGGAGAGAAAGCAACATTCTCTTCATTCCTAAAGCCAACAAAACTGGCTTACGTCCCATTGCACTTACCTCTTGTACGTGCAAATTAGTTGAAAGGCTGAGTAATCGCAGAATGTTTTGGTGGCTAAACCACAAAAATCTCCTTTCACCGACACAAACAGGCTTCCGTAGACATCACTCTACCTCTGACAACATTTCCAGTCTAGTCATGCTTACAGATATAGCCTCCTTGCATAAACTAACCACAGCAGCAGCCTTTCTAGACGTCAATGCAGCTTTCTATAATGTTTTACCAAACATTCTAATCAATAAGCTTTCAGCTTTAGGAGTTCCTATAAACACACGTATCTTCATTCACAAGCTCACAAATTTCAGGAAAGCACATTTCTTTATTTCAGATGATTCAGGCAGTCCATTACATCTTATACATTACCATCCACAAAGGGGTCCCTCAAGGTGGTGTCCTCAGTCCTCTCCTCTACACCATCTACACATCGGACATAGATAAGGGTATTCCTTCTCATACCACAATATTGCAATATGCTGATGATACTGCTGTGCTCTGTTCCTTGGGTTCTTGTCAACAAGTCATCACTACCATTGAAAATACAACCCTTCAGGTACAACTTAATCTCTGCCAACTCGGCTTAGATCTGGCCCTAAGCAAAACCGAATTTATAGTTTTCAACAGTAAAAACCACCCACCTGGCTCTATCACAATTAACATTGCCAACACTTATATTTACAACTCCCAATCAGTAAATTTTTTAGGTGTCCGCATTGACCAAGACTTAAATTTCCATCAACACATTAACTCTATCTGCTCTTCTGCTCAAAAACTTCTAAATATAATCAGGTATCTAAGAGGTACCTGGTGGGGTACAGATCCCAAAACTTTAATCATTATTTTCAAAGGTTTAATCCGCTCAAGAATGGAATATTACCTTCCTTTCATTTTTCCTAAGTATTCATTCCTGAAGCAGAAGCTTGAAAAAATTCAACTCACTGCTGTTCAGCTCGCTTTAGGCCTCAGGAACTCCACCCCTAATAATGTCTCACTAGCTGAGGCTAAACTTCCTCTTATAGAACATCGAGCCCTATTTTTAGGTCAAAAATGCATCACTAAAATCATAGCTAACCCTTCTCACTTTTTATACAACATTATCTGTAAATACCATAGTTCCTTTAATAACCCTATTGCAGCTAAGTTACCCAACCCAGACTATTGGCCCATATCATTGGGAAGGTCTGGAATAATCGAGATGTCATAGCAAATAATTTATGCCAATTCATTCCTCTTGATCTATCTTTAGTTCTTTACCACGCTGCTGACTGTGATCTAGAATCTGGTCTTACACTTAAGCTCAGCTCTGACATAAACACAGATTTTCTCAAAATAATTACCACAAAATACCCGGGTCTCACAACAATTATCACAGATGGTTCCAAAACCAAAGAAGGACATGCTGTAGGCGCAGCTTGGTTCTGTCCATCTCTTGCTAAAGCTGAGTCCATCAGCTTGAACAATCTTGCTTCAGTTTTCACCGCAGAAAGCATAGCCATTAACAGAGCTCTAGACTTTACGTTAGAACACCCAGGCAAATCCTTCCTCATATGTACAGACTCTCTGAGCGTTTTACAATCCATCAGCAACTCCTTTTCCCTACACAAAAACAGATACATACTAGACACCAAAAAGAAATTATCCAGCATTACAGATTCCAGCCTTTCCGACAGATGTATCAAATTTATGTGGGTACCCTCGCACGTGGGACTTGCAGGCAATGAAGAGGCCGATATTCTAGCGAAGGAAGCCACTTCTAATTTGCCTCATCCACTTTGGAAAATTCCAGCCCAAGATTTCAATGAGCTATATAGAAAGGAAATGTGAGACAGATCCTTCGATCTTTGGACTTACAAAGCATCCGCTGTTAATAACACGCCGACTGGACAAAAATACTTTCAACAATTCTTCGATATGGACACAACACCCTGGTTTGATCGCTACACCTTAACAAGATCCATGACCGTTTCAATCTGCAGAGCCCGTTCGAATCATTACAACTTAAATGAGTCCTTACATAAAATCAATCTTGTTAGCAGTCCACTGTGCCATTGCGGTCTCTCCGCGCAAAATTTAAACCATGTGATATGGCAGTGCTCCCTATTAGAACGTCATCGAACTACATTAATTAGAAACCTCAAACGATGTGGATGGCAACTACCTTTATCTCTTGATATGTTTCTGGTCAAACCTCGCGTGAAAGAATTACAATTAATTCAAAAATTTCTTATTTATAACATTAACATATAAAATTACTGTACATATTTGATTATTCCTGTAATATTTAGATCCATGGGCTTGAGTAAAGCCTAGGGTCTTCAATAAATAAATACATACATACATACATTTTAAAGAATTATGTAAAGCGTCAATTAAAAATACTGGAACATACAAATTATATTCCCATAAATGCATATTGTATGCAGCTTAACCCTTAATGACTGTGACTGACAATTAATATGTCTGGCGTATATAGTGATTCTAGAGAAGATAGATGAACAATTAACTGAAAATATTTTATTCTCAGTCAGATAAAAAGACTTTTGATACATATCAATATAAAAGAGATTTGTGAATCTTTACTATTTTGTAAGTCACGCGGTATAGAAGCACCATCTTACGGGTTATTTCAAGTTTATCAAGTTCGTGTATATACATAACGGAGAGGGCAGAGGGTGTTCACGGTGTTCATTAGTGTTCGCTTTTATTCGCTTTTCTGACAGTAGCCAACAGTAGCATCCAGAAAGGAAAGAATAGCTAATAAAAACACGCTGCTGGCACAGGCCTCGTCATGGACGATTTACAGAATTATAAACTGCAGCTTCAGCAGGTGAAAATTTTTTTCTTTGCTTAACCTTATCGCAAATGGTGGAATGGCGAGTCCATTTTTGGCAATTCTCCTGTTGTTTACGGGCTCATTGTGACAAATGAATTTTGGTTTTCATCGATTCAGGTGGAAGCGGCGCTCACTACGGATCCCACAAATGAAGAACTCCTGAAACTGAAAATTGATCTCGAGGAAGTAATAGAGCTAACACATGATCTAGTTAAATCACAACAACAGGAAAAAAGGCAAGCCAATGGCATGGATGCTAAAGATCCTATTTTACTTGCAGTTCTGGCCAATAAATGGAAGGTCGGTGACCAATGCATGGCACCGTGGAGCGAGGATGGCAAGTAAGTAATCCATAAAGTTAACACTTGTACTTAATAACTAAAGTGTAAATTCTATGCATTCATAATTGTCGATAAATCGATGCAGCAAATAAATAAATCAAGCCTACCAAAATATCTCAGTATTTGGAACATGTATTTACATAAACATTAGCAGTCTACCAATGAATAGGCTACAGATATTTATGCATTTATATCATACGTGATTGTCTATAAATCAATAAACAGTATCAGGTAAACATTGTTCTCTATTTCTTTTCTTATTTAATCTCTTCAGGTTTTACACTGATAAATCTAAAAGTAATAGTATATGATTATAATTTTAAGTTCAACTGTTACATTTAGGTAAAGTCAACAATGATGAAAATATTAATCACTGAATTATAGTTAACCCAGGAGTAGGCACGCATTGATCTTTCCAATCGACGATTTTATGTGTTAAAGTATGATCCAAAGTCTTCCACTGTTGCTGCAGGCATGATCTGTCTTGTTTACGTCGCAAGGTGATTGAGGTGATGCTCTGTGCACATACCTAAGTTATAAAAGACAACATTGATCTTTTTGATCATAGAGCGTCTACTCCCGGGTTAATAAAAAACAGCATACCCCTCATTGTTGTCATATACTTTTTCAGATATTATGAGGCAACCATAGATGCAATAAGCGAAGAAGGTGTTGTTAATGTAACATTTAATGAATATAAAAACACAGATGTCACAATGCTCAGTCAATTAAAGTCAGTAGCCAAAAGGCCAGCATCAGACTGGGCAGATCAAAAATCAAAGTAAGTAATTCATAAAGTAGCTCTTAATATTTCATTTATATATTACTGGTTTAGTATTAACATAATCCCCTAATTTCAAGTGCGTATCACTTTTTGGGATACATTCTGGGTTATCTTAAGTTTTATAGGAAATAATAATCACTAATCATTGACTTTTCTCCTTACTCCTTTATCCCAAATTGGCCATGATAATTACTCCACTGTTTGGTGTGCCTTGATCTGAAATTCCATTATTGTTCATTTGTCTTGTGGTATTACACTATCTGTGTACATCGCCGGACACCAGGAAAAGGTAACACGAACTAACAAATTTTTGTTGAAATATTGAAAATATGTATATATGGTTATATTTTGTAGTACCTGAGCCAAATTAAATTGAAAGTTAAGTACAATAAATAGGGTTTTTACAATTGCATAATAGAAAATATACAGTGAGATTTAAAATAACACATAAGATTAACAATTGAGCGAATTTATAGCTGTAATTTACAGTCATTAAAATTGTTTGGACATATTAAATAAGTGTATACATTTACCGACATGTATTAAATTATTAACTCCTTTAATATACAATTTAAACGGTGTTTATGATACTTAATATTCATTTACTTACTTCAAAATCCCTAAAACTTTTTACATTTGGCAAAAAAAGTAATCATGTAGCAGTATGATCTGGAGATAAAAATGCATTTTTAGTGAGTAATACTTTTATTAATTTGCAGAAAAATGCAAGCAGCTGCTGTAGCAGGTTCAGATCCTAATAAACAGAGAGAATATCTTAAAAAGAAGAAACAAAGGAAACTTCAGCGATTCAAAGAGCTTGAAGAAGAACGTGAAATGGAGAAGAACAAATGGCTAGCATTTACAAACAAGGTAGTACTGGTAAACAGTTTTATTCATTTACGAATGATCCAATTACTCATAATTCATTTTTTATCGCAGTCTTCGAAAAAAGGTGTAATTAAAAAGAGTATATTTGCCACACCAGAAAACGTAAACGGCCGAGTAGGAATTGGCACGTGTGGTGTGAGTGGTCGAGAAATGACCAAATTCAGTAATGGAGAAAAGTGGAGAAGAGGAGCATGAATATTATTGTAAATACGCAAATTAATATTTGGTGAGATAGAACTATTAATTATTGTTATATTACCTTGAATCTAGTTCTAAAAAACACTGGAAAAAAAGCGTATGTTTTGTTTTGTGTGAATGTTTTGACAGAGTACATGAATGAAAAGTGTGTAGCTGTATTTTCAGACTGTGTGTTAGACGTTATGTTACGAACGAACAATGACCTCAATAAATTCTGAAATTATCTGGATTTTCTACCTTCATGAAATGAATGACTGTCGTAAATGAATGTCTTTCTAGGTTAATACGTTTATGTGGATATGCTTTGTTTATAACCTATAAATGATACGAATAAATGTATATTTTAAAACCAAATTATGTTTATTAAATTCTTTCATAGAATAATCTGTGACCACCAAATCTTATATACATTGTAAGTTTTTCATTAAATTCAATTAGTTTGTTTCTCACTACTTTATCATTTATTCATACATAAATCGTGATAACAATAGTAGTAACGACTAAATTAAACAATTGTATACAGAGTGTCTCCAAGTAGCTTCAACTCCCGGAAATGAGGGGTTTCTGGGATGATTTGAAACAACTTTTTCCTTAGCAAAAATGTTATCCGAGGCTTAAAAACCCTAACCAATCAGAGCGCGAGTCTGCCGGCCGAGCTCCCGCGGTAGCGTTGGCTCCAATCGCAGCGCCTAGCTATTATATATATGTATGTAAATATGTATATATATATATAATACGTTAGAAACATCAAAAATAGTCATTCTATCTGATTCCATCTGATTCTATCCAATTCTATCGTGGAAAACACGTCACCACTAGGTGATACATTTACGGCGATAAGACTGATATAAGAGATTAATTGAACATAGCAAAAAAAATGAATTCACGAAGTCACGATAGTACTGTGAAGGACTAAATAATATAATAATCACTGCTTCATTTAAGCAGATGAATCGTATACTAACCTATCCTAATAAAGAGTAACAACAAACATTAAATATATTCAACATTTTTTCTTTGGTTTGACATAAAGTTACTTAATTTTTGTTTTGTTAATCTCATGTCAGCTGTAAAATTGTACTTCAAAAGTGTTAAGTAATGCTTTATATTTATTATAAACTACTGTGTAAAGATGAAGAATTTTAGACAGAGCTTTATTTGTCTACCAATATATTGTATACTACATTTACAAAGGCGGAATTGAAGAAATAAGACTGATATTGTTAATAAAAGTAGTCAATTGTTGTACAAAGCATTTATATGAATAAAAACATGGAGACCAATGAAAGAAATCAAATTACAAATGGGGATGCCACAAGCAATAGAGACATTGATTGGTCCAAGTATGGCTTGCATAATGCAGAAACTCAAAGAAATAATGAAATGAGAAGGAATAATGGAGAGTACGAAGAACTTGGACCGGAAATGTATCAGACTGGAGCAAACGAGTTATTTGCACAAGAATATGTGAGTGATTGTAACAAGAAAAGTAATACTTATAATTTTCTGTTTATATACCTTCTAGAGTTCTGATCCTTGGTGGAAATCAAACTTTTTTATCTCCCAACCTGTATTATTTGGAACTTGGGATGGTGTATTTACATCTTGTCTTATAAATATCTTTGGAGTTATTGTGTTCTTAAGATCAGGCTGGATAGTAGGACAAGCTGGTGTTCTTAATGCAATTCTAATAATATTATGTACAGGTAAAAATAACAGTCGTCAATAACAATTAAATTTAGAAACATGGAAAAGTTTATATATTTTGTAAATCTTTCAGTGTGTATTGCATTAGTAACTGTATTGTCTGCTGTGGGAATATGCGAGCGTTGTCGAGTTGAAAGCGGAGGAGTTTATTTTTTACTATCTCATGTGTTGGGATCAAGATTTGGTGGATCTATTGGATTACTATACTGTTTTGGACAGGTAATGTAGTTTATGAAAGGAATAACATTATTTACCGCATTTCTGTTAAACATTGTTTTAGGCGGTAGGTTGTGCACTCAATGTGTTAGGTTTCGGAGAATCTATGGCTGGTTTGGTACACTTAGAATCCGCATGGACAGAACGTGGATTTGCTTGTGCAGCTGTTATCTTGTTGTCTATTATTAATGTAGCTGGTGTCAAGTGGGTCATAAAACTCCAATTTATTCTCTTGTTAATTTTACTTCTTGCTGGAGTAGACTTTACGGTTGGAAGTTTTACTCATGTGAATAGTGGTAAGACGAGATACTTTGTGCTTTGTAATATTGTATACTTAATTCAACACCTATATAATTCTATAAACATTGTAGAGAAAGGGTTCGAGGGCTGGTTATCAGGAAATTTACAAAATAACACGTTTCCCAACTATCAGAATGGATATAGTTGGTTCACAGTTTTTGGTGTATTTTTTCCTACAGTAACAGGTGTTTTAGCTGGTATTAATATGAGTGGAGACTTAAGACATCCATCCACTGATATTCCTAATGGTACCTTAGCTGCCGTTGGAACTGGGTAGGTTTCATGACTACATATTTAAGAAGAAGAATTAAACAGATATGGATCATAATGTACATATCCATCATAAATTTGGTACTAAACTTTTCATCTACTTTCAGAACCCTTTTATATTTATGTTTTACCATGTTTCTTGCGGCAACTTGCACTCGTAACGCACTTCTGACGAATTTTATGATTGCATCGACGGTGTCAGCGTTTTCAGTATTGTTATTGGCTGGTCTTTATGTGTCATCATTTAGTAGTTGTCTGGGTGCTATGTACGGTACACCCCGTGTTCTTCAGTCCATTGCTAGTCAAAATGTTATACCAGGAATGAGTTGTTTACAAAGAGGAGTGAGTCAAGAACATTTTGAATTGAGTTATTCGACTATTCAGTTATATAATAATAAAATAAAATAAAATTTCTAGAGAGGACCGAACAAAGTACCTGTATATGCGATGTTAGTGGTCGCTGTTGTTACATTAACGTTCATTATTACTGGCCAGATTAATACACTCGCGCCAATTGTTACAATGCCTTTTCTCCTGACCTATGCGTGTTTGGATTATGCGTATTTCGCTCTTGCACAAACCTTTGATATACAATTGATTCGGGAACAAAGGTTTCGAACACAATCTCCAACATTTGACCGAAATTACAGCTCTGCGAGTAGAAATAACTCATTACCAGATGCGGACAATGATTTGGATAGCTTGTTTCCTGAAAGAATAAGACATAAAAATCTCGTAAGTATATGCAATTGTTAAATCATTGTGTTAAAATAATAAAAGATTAATTATCAAATTATAGAGGAATCCAAGCATCTCTGAAAATAACGTGTACATAGACTCCTCGCCAAGCATCGATGAAAATGTTAGCCCTGCAGATAATTCTGAGCGAAAAATTCACATCCACAATAAGTTAGGAAACTGGTACAGTCCCTTTTGTAACAGATGGCTTTCATTGTTAGGTGTAAGTTTCCATGTATGTTCCTTAAATATTTTTTGTAAACATAGTTTTAACGAGTACTTATTTTACAGTGCCTTATAAAGTTACTTATAATGTTTCTTGTTCATTGGGGCTATGCTATTGCCAATATCGTCGTTGTTTTCCTTGTATGGAGTTACGTTGGTCATGCTAATCCCGCTGTTAAACCTGGAGTTTCATCGGAATTTAAATTCTTTAATTGGCTAAAGACGTCACTATTGAGGCTTATGGGGTAATCAATATTTGAAACATAATAATTTACTATATTTTAAAGAATATCTTAACATTTTTCTACCCGAAAACGTATTAACAAACTTTTCGGTTGTCAATACTTAGCGACCGTATATTAAGTAAATTTACTCGCTATTATTCCATAGGTGAACTGTTAAGAAAATTGCAATACTGTTAACTTTTATTTTAGGAGGACAATTTATGACTACGAACAAATTGTTGTTACACCAGTCCATCCAGGAGTCGAAACATGTTCAGCTCAGCTGAATGAAGAGAACGAAGATTTCGCTGGTAGACGCAGATATCATCAGACAGCTACAGTTACAGGTCAATATGTGAATATTGACTAAAAGCGGAAGACTGTAGAATACGTAAAAGAAATCTAATTGAAGAGAGACACATAGTTGAGGCGGGAAAAAATTGCAAAAAATCGCACTAATTTATGTTTTAGTATAGAGTAAAAAGAGCGTTACAAATTATTAACGCTGCTAACCGCACAAGACTAGTCTAACCAAACTCATTTCATATTTTAGACACAAGGAATTTCTTATACAGTGCGACATAGTAGCTTTAAGAAGACAAACAGTTTGTAACAAGAATCTGTTGTTACAAAACATTTTCTAACAATTTACACTATGTGCATCAGACGCAGTTGGAACAATGTTCTACCACAAACATTTCTAAAATGAAGGGGTCCATTCATTCCTCCATTCAAATTATTTTGATACTTGTATCTTGTTATGTGAGATTATTTATACTTTTATAGCCCTACTAACAAGTGTGTAAGCGTAGTGAGGATTAAATCATATCATAATTATTAAGCAAATCTATCTGTTAAGATATTTCAGATACGATTATATTGCGATATCATAATATTTATAATAAATACTCTGTAAATATGTTGTGATAATATATTTATATGCTATTTAACATTTCTAATGACAAAACATACAAATATAGATTAATATACAACATAGTTTGAATTTTTATTCATGTGTGACTGTACCTGTGTACTTGTATTGTTGGCCGAGAATCGATGTCGGCGTCTTTCGGGACTGCGAGGGAAGAAGGGTAAATAATTGATAATAGTAACTAAATGGATAATAACTGAAACCTCAAATATTCATCACCTCGAGTCAAAGTTTGAAACGTTTCATATCATAAGTCAAGCATATTATCATTTCCATAAGTAAATCATCCAATATTAAATATTTTAAAAGTTCTACAAAGTTTATATTACATACTTACAAATTCTCATCCTTGAACTAACAATACTAAACAATAAGTAACAACATTAAACACGAAATTCCGCAAACAGAAAATATATTTGAAAATAGGTTACGAATAGATTTATATAGAAGTAACACAAAATAAATCGCGTTTGAATATTCGAACTTTACCGAAATTTTCCGATCATTGTCGAATGGCCCTTTAAATTAATTGGGTAGTTTCATGGACCCATGGTCGAATAGGTCTATGAAGTTAGCACCCCCAAATGCAAAATTTTATGAAAAACCAACAGTATCAGCAGAGTGCACTACAAATTTAGCCTCACAAGATGGCTGACGGTCGATTCCCCTTCCGTCTTTCGGCACACCCCCACAGAACAAGGCACTGTCCTTTACGTTCATGGTAATTTCATCTCTTTCTAAATCTAGAGTGTCGCCCCTTATTATATCTCCTCTTTGTATTGTTGCGGCCTTTTCCAGGGATTTATTTTTCAAGAAAAATATCAGACGTGAATCCTCGCCCGTGGAGTTCTAAAGAACTCTGCTCGTAAGAATATCTTTTGACTTCCTTTTTAAGAGACAACTTTATTTAAAGAATACGTCTTTATTTATTGAAGGTCAATATTGGAATGGACTCCTTTGCAAAACGATCGTTTTTGTTACATTTTGTTAATTACAATATGTCCTTAGATACCAGGAGCCAATAAAATAATTATTAAATTATGAAATAATTCCTGATTTGTTAATACATTTCTTCTAGCTATTCATTTTATAATGTTCAAGCGTTTAACATATTTGCCATGATTTAATATATTTTAGAGAAGGAGTAAAAGTGAAATTCGACTGTTAAAATATAATATAAGTTAAATATAACTTCACTTCTATCTCCTTTTCTAATTACAATCATATATCTTAATTTGAATTTCACGCTTGTGAAGCTTACGCTAGACGCCGTTACAAGATGAGGGCGAGATTCACAACAGTATCATTGTCTCTTACATGCTCTAACTCACACAGAGACGCAGCGCCATCTACACAAAAATTACTTCTTTTTTGAACCTTTTTATTAACGTGTTAAAGTTTGATTACAATAAAACTGTGAAAAGTTTGTGAGGTATATCAAAATATAATACAATTTCATTTATAAATAAATACATTTTAGAACTTTTAGACAAATATTTAGAATCACCCTACATTTGGTTAAAGCACTACTTTAAAATTATTTCTATCTATATTTTAAAAATAGATAATTACGTTTTTCATGAAAGGTACTGAAGTTATAGTTGATTTTTAATCTTAAAGTACATCTCTCAGAGAACTAAGCTATAAGCAAATTTTAGTGCTTCTTGTCAGGTTAAATCTATTAAAAATTAATTATAGTTAAAAAAAAGCAATTATTATACACTACATTCAAGTGCTACACCCAGGAATTCTTCAAATCCAATACTAACTGTTCCAACCTGGTCTGTGTCTCTTATTCGAAAGGCATCTATAAACAAAACATCAAATAATATATTACTATAATTATTACCTTATACATTTTCAGATATGTTTACTTTTATACATTGACTTACCTGTAAACCTTTGAATCTGAACACACAATACAATAAACTGATCCACAGTGATAGAAGAATGACCAGCTGGATCACTCTTTTTTATGAGAAATGAAATAAATTCTGGGCTGAGTCTATATCCCATTTGCGTTAAAGCTGCACTCAATTCGTTTTCTTGTATACTTCCTGAATTGTCATGATCAAAACCACGAAAAACACCCAGCCATGCATTAATATAATTGTAGAGTGCTTGAAATTCATTCAAGTCTATTGTGCCACTTTTTTCTTTGTCAAACATACCTATGAAAATCATTCAGTGTATACATATATGCATATCCTTAACCACTATAGTTATTGTATAATAAAAAATAATGGATTAAGAACTCACCTATCATTAATTTACAAGCAGTATCTGAAAATGTGCCACCTTGCCCATTTGCCAGTGCACATTTTAACTCTGATGCGCTAATTCTTCCACTGCCATCTCTATCAACAGCAGCAAACCATTGTTGCACTTCTGGATTAACTTGTGTTTGAGGATAGGCTTTACCATACATTGCCGCCTGAAAATTCATAATATTTAGTTGAAAATAATGAATTCTAAATAATGCATGGATAAATAAAATCCTACAGTTACAGCAACAGTTAGTAAAAAAATATTTAAATACCAACAATACATTCAATTTATGTGAGACAGACGAATGAAAATTTTATTTATTTGTGGAAAATATGTGTATCTTGTGTAGGAATGTAGAATGTGAAAATGTAATTACCGGATATGCCATGACTGACGTTTTCTGTCAATCACTGTCAATTCTCAAATACTGTTAATCGCACCGTAGACTGACGGACAAAATAATTGTTCACCCGCTCATCCCACTTCAATGATATATATGTACCATAGCATATATAATAGACTGCGCAGTCTTATGGTAGGGATGAAGTCGAGACCGAAGAACAGAAGTAGCTCTGGAGTAGCTCCTGTCTTGCTCGCACATCGCAGAAGGAGAGGAAAATCCATAGACATAGGAATAATTAAATATATTCCTATGTCCATGGGAAAATCCAAAATCGTGTGGACGGAAATCAGGGAAATGAAGGAAAGGGGTACTGCTAGAAATGGCGTGAACTGCTACTTGTGAATCACTCGTTATTCGATCACGTTCGTTCCCAATCACGGTGATTTTTCACAGCGATTCGTGATTTCTCGTGATCATTTCTGATTGGTGGAGAAACCTAACAATTCTTTACACGCGACACATAATCTGTATATTTTATATTAACAACATCATAACAAAAATTCGAGTTATATCGTATAAAGTGAAGGAATAATTAGAAACAATGAAGAATAATGAATAAATTAATGATTATAAATTATAATCTACATGTTACCTAGCAAATCATTCTTTTATAATTTCTTGTTTTTTTCTACTGATTTTTACAAACACGAATAGTAATGTAATTCATCGTAAAATCATATTGAATACGTTTTTCTGTTTAAAGATCAAGGACTTACTATCGCAGTGAGCAAATTCACTCAAGATAAACAAATCGCAATCACGATCGTGAATGACATTAAATCACGACCGTGATCGTGTTTCGGCGATCACTGTGATAAATCACCGTTAGTGATTTCGCACGCCGTCTCTAAATACTGCACGCACGTAAGTGGCAACTCTGATTTCGTGTGTTCAATGGAATAAGGAATAAGGAATTGTTCGAAGATAAATTCTTTAATCAGGATTTGTATTCTTAGTTTTTCAATAGAAGCTGATTAATAATATAATTAATAAATATTTGTAAAACGTACGTATGGTATCGTGTGTCTTAGCTGTACCTTCGTTAACTGTTTTTATCAGTGGCATCTAAAAAGTGTTACACGGTTGGATGCAACTTGTTGAAAAAAAGATTATTTACGTTTTCAAGAACAAATAATGACAATTATTACGTCTTGAGATGATTCTTGGGATGTGTGAAACCAATTTTTTTGAATTTTACAATTGAAACAATTAAATACAACACTGAGAATATACTTGTAAAAAAGGTATTGTTTACCTTTGAAACATTTATGAAGTATTGGTTATATCTTAAGTTTACTAAGTACCTTTATATTTATTAAAGTAAATCTGTATTTGAATTAACTATCTGTAAATGTGTGTATGTTGTAAAACAAAACCTTAGTTATAAATTATCATTGTGATTATGTAAGAAAATTTAGGCATTTAATGAATTGTACTTCTAAAGGATATACCTCAAATGGCAGTGACATGAAATGTATATTACTTTAACTGGAATAATCTTTTGAAATGTACATCACATGACAATTCATAGTGAAATATGGTACTAGAATTTTATTTAATAATATTACAAGATTATTGTTTATTTCAAATAGGTCTTTGAATGATCCTATGTATGATGGAACAGACAGATGGAAAAGTGATCCTACATTGGCTTATGCAAGACAAGCCCAAGAAAGAATTCAAGAATTTAATAGATTGAAAAGAGCACGATATCTTCTTGATGCTATTTTTCTTACAAATGAGTTAATTTTGGATGGATCAGATGTGGAAATATTGACTCTTGCTAGCACAATAATAAACAGATTTAAGGTTTTAGGGGTCTTTAATACATTAGTAGGTAAGAAAAATACCTTAAACAGTGGTATACATAATTATTAGACACGGAATTTAGTGCGTTAATATCATAACTAACTATGCAAAATGTAACAAAATAGAATCTTTACATCAAGTTTGGTAACATTTTTAATTATATTCAGGCTCAATCAGACTTAAGATGTAGGAAATAAATTTCTCCTTCATTCTTGTTTTTTTTAAATTAATTAGTAAATATATCAACTTGCAGAAACTTATATAGTCTAGTAATGTTATCTATATCAGTTCTTTTAATTAAAAGTAACATTTTCAGAAAATTCTAGTGAAAGCACAAGGGTATCTGTGCTAAAGCCATCTCATAGTGGTATATATCATTGCTGTACATTCTGTTCAAGTGGTGGTAAAAAGGAAGCAACCTGTGGTTGTGGAGGAACTATGCCTGGTAATATATATTTCTTTGAATATTACCAGAATTAACGACTATTCAATACAGCACAAATAATTACTTATAATTTAATTAAAAGGTGGATATCAAGGATGTGGACATGGTCATGTTGGACATCCTGGTGTTAGCCATTGGTCCTGTTGTGGATCAGTTTTAAGACACGGACGTTGCTTGGTCTTTCAAACATATGTGCATCAACTGCTACTTTGATGTTATTGGTTAGAAATAAATTTTATTTTTTCATTTACACATGTATGTACAGGGTGAACCTCTCGCTGGAGGGATCAAGAAACATGCACGTTGCTTTGTTGTTGAAGTGCTGTGACTACAAACGTGTCATCGGTAGGTTACTCCTGCTGAGTGGTCTACGTGTGTCTGTAGATATCTGTAAAACAGAGCGAGAACTCTCGCCGAAATCTCACTTTTTCCAAGTGGATGCAGAGAGATATATCCATTGACATATGTAAACCGCTCAGTAGAAGTAACTTACCAATGACACGTTTATAGTCATGGCATTTGAATGACAAAGCAGACAGATTGCCTCCCAACCCCTCCAGCTAAAGGTTCATCCTGTATGTGTACCATTCTTTTTGTACATAAGCCTTTATTACACACAAATGGTATTATAAAACTAAACTGAATTTTCATTGCATATATACATTTTTAAAGTAAAGTCAGTGTCCTTATTTCTGCTCAGTACGTATATTTTTTATTTAATGCAAAAAGTTACATAATAAATTAGTTATGCAGAAATTATTTAAATCAGTTCAGTATTTCCGTAGAAAATGCTACTGCCCGCTGTTCAATACATGGCAGCATTTTAATAGAAACAAATTTAATAAATGTGTGTAAAGAAAACGTGATTTTAACGGTTCCGTTGCAATCGTGAGTTAGACGGCGACGCTGCGTTTTTGCTTAAAAAAACTTACGGATGCTTTCATATTGTTTGCCAAAGTTTGGTTTCGGCACTTCCATTTTCGCTGAGCAGAAATAGGGACATTTTATGTCATGTTAAATTAACTATTATTAAGTTAAATTGTTTTTAAAAATACATTTATTTCAATTTAATTACAAAGGAATGTTTAGATTTCATATCTAATAAATTTTTTTGTCGATTGCTGCATAAATAAATAATAAAAATCAATTTCTGCGATAGCAGAACGCTTACATGATTAGAAATAGGAACATTGACCTTGTTGCATCTAAAATAATTTTCCATATTTTATCATGTTTCTTATAAATGTCAAAACAATTGTACCTCAAATGACAGTCTTATTCCTTTAAACTTTAAACCTACAACTTGTAACATCACATGACAATTCATATCTATACATGTACGTAATTCGATTTCCTTATTCATACATCTTCTGTTTTAGACCATTTCTCATGCTCATTTTCTCTGATTATAGTACTAGTGGATG
This sequence comes from Dufourea novaeangliae, assembly GCF_001272555.1. Taxonomy (NCBI): domain Eukaryota; kingdom Metazoa; phylum Arthropoda; class Insecta; order Hymenoptera; family Halictidae; genus Dufourea; species Dufourea novaeangliae. The sequence goes on along the minus strand of NW_015373895.1, from coordinate 1,246,041 downwards.
TATATCAGTCTTTAAGTCTTTAACAAGCACTCAGTACTAAGCAGTGTAACATACCGGTAGTCCATCGAAATGAAAATACCTTTCATTTCATCAAAAGTACTATTTAAAAATGCATTTCGATGGTACTGTCTCAGAAGCATATTTAAAAGTGCCTTTCCTTTTTGCAACACTGTTGTTAAATAAAAAACAACCCTTTTTCCAGCTCCGGTTGCATGTTCACTTGCATGTCCGCGATGTTGTGTACTCCACATGCATTCTTTACAGGTCACCTGAAAGGAACAACTTTTTTGATCAGGAAATGTATATGAGCGGTTAGTTATTAGACTGCGGATTTTGATGCAAAATGACATTTTATGAAGTCATTCATGAAGATAAGAACAATAGTAGGAACTTCTTTCTTCCCTTGTTGGGTTCAGAATAATACGGAAAACTCGTAGCATCTGACGAAAGTTTTGTCTGTTATTTTATTTCACAATAAAAGTCCTATAGGCTATAAATGCATAAAATCTGCAGTCTGATTATCATATAACTACACTGTGGATACTTATGCATTTATAGCATTTCATAACTTGGAAAATGCACTAAAATAAATATTTCAATAAAATTTAATACTATTTATATGTTATTATTAATATAGTAAAGCCTCTACTACACAATGAAACATTCTGCCCTATTTTAATTTGTAGATATCACTATCTAAAATTTTGATTTTCCATAAACTTCCGCAGTCTACATGTGATTTAAAGCTTCAATTATAAACCTGCTGGCACGCAATGCAGTAAAATCTCAACGCGTGTCTAGGATGCTGTTGACACAGTGCAGTACGTCGCAGTTTGGTAGCTTCCCAAAGAGGTCTTGTCACATGTTTCGATGGTTTAAGTTCCATAGTGACTTGTTGTCGATGTTCCATTCCACAGTCTGAACAGAAGTTGCGTAGACACGTGGAACACTGAACAAGCGCCTTGAAAACGTAATTTTGATATAGGTACTGAAGTGTTTGACTAAATAATTGTTGACTATAATGAAAGGAATACAATGCTTACAACAACTTCATCTGTACAGACATCGCAAAGAACTCTGTTTGCAAGTCTGCAGCGTATAGCATCCATAACTAACCGATGCTGAAGAAGATAATGCGGCGGAGGAACTGGAGAACTACCGTTTGGTAGTCTGAAATCGCATAAGGGACACATTTCATAGAAATCACTCTCTCGATCTCCTGACTGAGTACTATCCATTCTAATGTTTTGGGGGGAATTACAAGAACCTGTAACATGGAAGAACATACAGATTACATGTTTTGGAAACCTATAATTAGTTCCAAAGACTGCACTAGACCTAAATCATTTACGTTTGTTTATTAGTTCTGAAATACATGGTGAACATATAGGATGCAAACATGGGAGGAGTCTCGGCTCCTGCATTCTTTTATTGCATCTAGGACACTGGAAGTCTTTATCTTGCCCTGTCTCAAGGGAAGAAAATGTTTCTTCTTGTATATAGTCATTACTTTGTTGATCTTCTATATTGCAAAATAATTCAGAAGGAGGTTGGTACATAGAGTTTGTCATATTTGTACTCCCAGACATGGGTATGTTCGAATAATCATCATCGCTAGATGAAAAAAAAATATAATTACTAAACAGTATGAATTAGTTACATATATAATGCTTTTTTATTTTTTAATATATCTTGTGAAAAGTTGTAGTTTCATTCTATGGCTTTCTATAAATGTTGTATAAATTTGTCGTCACTGAATGATTCATCGTCTTGCTAGGAGCTGCGCAAACTCAGTGTACGAAATCAACGGTATAAAAGCATCTATCTTTAGAATGTCTAGCAATAATAAACATTTTGTACATTTCAGAAAGTTTCGAGTACAATATCGTCTCTGAATGATGCGTTACTAATAAGCGAAGAAAATTAAAAATAGCTCTTACCGGACGCTCTGCGCAAAACCCGAAGAATCAATGCTAACGTCTGGCTGAGTATCTGCTACTTTATTTTTTTGCTCGAGGAATGTACAATCTTTAGTGTAAAATTCGTTATTCTCTTTTTGGCTATCCATCGACACCCTCTCGCCGCAACAACTTTTTATAGATTGGTACTTGGAGCATTTAACAAAATCCATAAACACTGCAATGCTGTCAAACTAATATTTGCCATGAATAAATTAGAAACATATAAACCAGACATTTAAAATTTGTAACACGTCAACATATAAATGTTATCTAAAAGTGTATGATCAAAGTGGTATAGCGTAATATAAACTTTATACGTTTATAAAATTTACAAAATAACAGTGTGTAGCAAAATACACTTACCGAGATACAGAGAAATCTATGCTAGTTAGAATGCAGGGAAACTTTCGTCGACGAACGACACACAAATACCATTTGCACTAGTTCACGTTTGCCACAGCGTAATGAGTTAAAAATAACGTTAAAATGGGCGCATGCGAATCGGAACCATGACTGTTTAATACCGAATTCCAAATCATGCTTGTTAGTTGTCACGTAGATACAGAATTAATAAAACGAGAATCTGACAATTAAACTTATACAAATACTCCAGGTTAAATTAACATCCTTCTCAACTATGTGGATAAGAAATTTTATTATTTATCCATACACGTGTAAAAATAGGATCGATGATATACATATTAAAGAGCAAGTATTACATATAAAGAATATATGGATAAGGAATGATTACTATACAGGGTGTTTGATAACAAGTGTCGGAAAATGTAAGGAGTAATTCTACAAAATAAAATAAGACACAAATCAAGGGGAACAACATTGCTGTTGAGTCTTCATTTTTTAGTTATAAGCATTTAAAAATCAAGGTGAACGCTGCCTAGAACTAGGTAACCACAAGGCAGTTGGGAAAAGAGACAGTGCTATCAAAATTCAATGGACACCACAAACATACCACAGAGAAACTAGGAAATCCGACGATGTCCGTCAATGCTACGGGAACCTGTGTCACTTTGAAAATTCTTGCACAGTATTAAGCCTACCTATTTCATGAAATCCTCAAGGGCAATGTTGAGGCAAGAGAATTTGTTAAAATCTTCCTGGGAGGTCAATCTTATGCATATCGATCCCCATTTTTCGAAGACCATGATTTCCACCAACGAAAGACAAATAGGGAAAATGTCCTCGAATCGTGAATCTTTATATGTAGGACACATAAAGAAACACGTGCGACTCTAATACCTAATATGTTTGTCTTCGACAGCATTCTCAACGTTCCTGTGTCCTACAGATGTTGACGTAACAGTAACGACGAGATATACGATTCAGCAATATTTTTTCCTATTCGACTTTCGTTGATTCCTGTAGCACTGACAAATATCGTCGAATTTTGTGGTCCCCATTAGACTGTTTATGACATTGTAGGATTATCTGTTCGGTTTTTCTTAAATGGTTATAACTAAAAAATGAAGATTCATTGATAATTTGGTTACTCCTGATTTTCGTCTTACTTTATTATGTAGAATTATTCCTTAAATTTTCTGACGCCAGTTATCGAGCAACCTGTACATAAATACAAATTCTTTCAATACTTTCTAAGGCCATGATCAAACGAATTTCGATCATTGTGTTATAGCACCGCCAGCGTATACAAACAGCGGTGCATCTACACGATTATACAATGAAAAATTCTGAAACTCAAGTACACAATACAGACAAATGATAATATTATCCCGAGTAAAAGTCAAATAAGATGTAATCACGGATGATGAGCCTGTGTCCTCATTATTTGTCTAGCCGGTACTTAAGTACATCTGTTTCAATTAAATTAATTTACGCAGGTGGCAATTTCTTCAGTTCGAGAAATTATATGGAATTTACTTAGGTACGTACTTAACATTACAGCCCAGTAAGTGACTAGTACTTTATGTTTTGGCCAAACGTACACGAGTGTGCGTGGCTTAATGAGATCTCAGATTCTATATCTTTCTGAAATATGAAATTTAATTATAATTTAATGATCGATGCATCTATTAATTTATAAGACGGTCCATTACCTCATGTTTTCACTCTAGAACCGACTTTAGCGAAGCCATTCCGAGATTTACCGTTTCTTGTTTGACTACTGAAGCAGTTTGCTCTTCCCGCTATACGTGTGTGTGCGTGCGAACTTTGTGCGATGCGTGCGCAACCAAGTTCCTTTCTTCCTTGGGAGTCCTCTCCTCCGAGCGTGGGCTCTCTAGCGTTCTACATGTTCAAGCGAACGCTTCATTATATACAGATCTCAGTTTATTTATGATTATACTATAAATTATAAGTTATGTGTGATGCTGCAATAAATAGATATGCACTCCATACTGCGGACTACTCCTGATTTTTTACTTAAAAGGAAGTTCTTCTGTTTCTTTAAAGAAACAACTTCACCAGTCTAGGATGAAGGAAGACGAATTAATGTCGTCATATGTATCCTCGAATTAAAATAGTTGTCAAAAACCTCTACGAAACAGGCTGTGAAGTACGAGACGATGACACAGCGTACACTTTACTAGCCGGATTGCCAAACGACTATGAAAACTTAAACATGGCTTTAGCTAACTTAGCAGATGAACAGTTTACCTCGTCAGAGATAACAAAAATACTACTGACTGAGTATGATAGGCGCAAATCCATATGCACCGACAACAACGAAGACCGCATGGAAGCATTGAATCTACGCAAGGGACCAAAACAGACAACATTTGTTCACATTGCAGGACAACAGGTCATAATATACAGAATTGTTGATTTAAAAACAAAACTAAAAGTCAGAACCACAATGGCCAGAGGAAAGAAAGCAACAAAAGATTTTTGGTATCACTTAACAATATAGACATGGAAGATACATGGATCCTTGATAGTAGATGTACGCACCATGTATGTAAGCGAAGAGATTGGTTCATAAAATTCAAGGAAACTCGCTTGGAACCAATCAACACAGCTGCTGAATCCAATGGAGAAAAGAGTCTCACACTGGAAACCAAAGGAATAGGTGATATCATAATAAGAGCCTTCGTTGGTAATAGAACACAGGAAATAACATTACATAATATTATGTACCTCGTATTAGAAAAAATTTATTGTCTGTCTCCCAAATCGAGCGAAGAGCCAAAGAAATCGTATTTGAAAACGGAAAAGCAAGTATTTATGATACAAGCAGAGACAGAGAACTTATGTGCATAGCTGACAGACAAAATGATTTGTACGTAGTTCGTGCAAAAAACGATTAAGAACTAGAGAGAAATTTTGGAATCTTATAGCATAGCCATACAAGATAGTAAATTATGGCACCATGGATTCTGCCATATAAACATGAAGACAATTGAAAAGACAGCAAGTCGAGTCCGAGGACTAGAAAATACAACAATTGGAGAAAACGCATGCGAAGATTGTTACATTGGAAAGTCAACAAAAATGCCTTGTTGAAAGATTGGAAATAGACAGTCGAAGGATGTTTGCGAGCTGATTCATTCGGATATTTGCGGACTGATGCCTACCAAGTCGTTAGGTGAGAAACAATATTTTGCAACGTTCGTTGACGATTATTCAAAGTATGTTACAGTTGTATTCCTCAAAACGAAGGACAAAATTAAGGATTATATTAAAAAATATATAGCCAGCGCGAAACTCGAAACGGGAAAGAAAGTCAAGAGATTTCGATCCGACAATGAAAAAGAATATTGTAATCAAGATCTAAAAACCTACCTTGAAGAAAAGGGTATTAAGCACGAAAGATCGAACGTAGAGACTCCTCAGATGAACGGGATAGCTGAACGAATCAACAGAACACTACTTGACTTAACCAGATCAATGTTGAAATCTGCCAGATTGCCCCAGAAATTTTGGGCTGAAGCCGTCGCTACGGCAGCGTATGCCAGGAACCGAGTAATTCACACGTCCAATAAGGATCAAGTACCACTTGCTATTTGGTCAGGAATAACTCCAAGTGTAAAACACTTAAAAGCGTATGGAGTATTGGCTTACGCACATTTACCAAAGCAAGGACAGAGGAAGTTAGACGATAGAACCACTCCAGCCGTATTAATCGGCTACGCAACGCAAACGAGAGGCTACCGTCTATGGTGCCCGAAGAAACGGGATGTAATAGTAACCAAACATGTACGTTTCGTAGAAGATAAGATGGGTTTTGAATGGTTGCACTGCGAAAACATAGATTATGAATATGATACTATGCATATAACGACATTTGGTCGGGAGAAGAAGATGAATCACAAACTGATGCACAGATCGCGGGCATGAAGGAAGTAACGCAGCAGCGAACATCAGCCACAGTTGATAACCCGACTAACGAGACAGTGGGGGTGGAAAATGCTCAGCCGAAAAAGAAAGTTGGAAGTCCAATGAAAGTCGTAAGGAATCCATATGGAAGAAAAGGCAAACCTCGTCTCCAAGAGGACCAAATGAGCAACATTGAAGAAGAAGACAGGGAAAGCATAGAACTAAACCTTATGGAGATTACAGAACCGAATACCCTAGACGAAGCCCTGTCGTCCCCCCAAGCAAAGCACTGGGAAAGGGCCATAGAAGATGAAGTGAATAGCCTGATACAAAGAAAAACCTGGAAGACCTAGACAGCGTACCAGCAGACCGGGAGGTTATACGTAGTAGATGGGTATTTAAATTAAAGAGAGACTGTAATGGTAACGTACTTAGATATAAGGCCAGATTGGTGGCACAAGGTTTCACCCAACAAAAGGGGGTTGATTACCACGAAACCTATGCACCAGTAGCTAGTTTTTCAATAATAAGGTTGCTATTAGCAAGTTCAGGTATTTTCGGTTGGCACACTAGACAGTTGGATACAAAATGCGCGTATCTTTATGGAAAGCTTGAGGAGGAGATACTTATGAAGCTACCTCCGTCGAATAAATGTGAGGAAGAAAGGATTGTAAAACTAAACAAGCCCATTTATGGACTCAAACAGTCAGGCAGAAATTAGAATGCTGAACTGGATAGCTTCTTCACGGAACAAAGGTTTGAGAGATTACGCTCATCCAATTGCTATTACATTAAAGGATACTGGACCATAGCCGTAATTTATGTAGACGATATTTTTATATTTGCAAAAGAACTAACATCGATAGAAAATTTGGTTAAACTCATTAGTGAGAAATACGAAACCAAAGATCTCGGGGAAATAAATCATGCCTTAGGTGTTAAGACAGAGAGAAACGATAATTCAATTATACTTAGTCAAACACCATATTTAGAATCCTTGTTACGCAAGTATAACATGAAAGATTGTAGGGGCGCGGCAACCCCATTAGAACCCGGTTTAAAACTTTTAAAGAGTTCATCACCAGATCAGTTAAACGATAACGGAATAACAGCATATCGATCGTTAATGTATATAGCCTTGCGAAGTAGACCATATATTCTGTTTGCCGTGACAAAATTGTCACAGTTCAATTCATGTCCGAGCGAAATAGACTGGACTCAGGCTAAGCATATTTTGCGTTATTTATATAAAACCGAAAGATACGTTGTGCGTTACGATATAGACGAAAAGCCCGAAATTAAAATTTTTTTCGACGCAGATTGGGCAGGCGATATGGACGATCGGCATTCGTTTACAGGTATGGTTGTAATGATAGGATCCAACCCTGTACAATGGATGTAATCCAAACAAAAATGTATATCCATGTCGACCATGGAAGCCGAGTACATCGCGTTAGCGTCTGCTGCAAAGGAAGCAATATGGTTAAGAATGTTTTTAAACGAACTAGAACTTTACGAATTCTTCTCGGGAATTAGCAATATATACTGCGACAACAAATCAGCAATAGAGTTCTCAAAAAGTCGTATAGAAAACTGACGAACTAAACACATAGATATAGCCTACCATGTTATAAGAGAAGAAGTCGAAAAGAAATCAGTCGCATTGGCGTACGTCGCCTCCAACGAAAATTTAGCGGACGTAATGACGAAGAGCCTAAAATGTGTGGCTCATAAAGCCTGTACCAAAGATTTAAAACTAGGAACAGCAAAAGTGGGGGATTGAAGCAGTTTGCTCTTCCCGCTATCCGTGTGTGTGCGTGCGCAACCAAGTTCCTTTCTTCCTTGGGAGTCCTCTCTTCCGAGCGTGCGCTCTCTAGCGTTCCACATGTTCAAGCGAACGCTTCATTATATACAGATCTCAGTTTATTTATGATTATACTATAAATTATAAGTTATGTGTGTGATGATTTTTTACCCAACAACTACTATTCTCCATCTTACGATGCTCGAACAGAACGTCGTCCAAGTCCGTATCTGATTCGGATAGTACCATTCTTTGTGCCGAAACTACAAAAAGAAAAAAAACATTATATTAATTTTAATGATATGAAATTACCTTGAATTAATGTGCTTGGAAGACTATTGTGTATACACGTACTAGTGTCATCTTCCTGATCCGGTTGCAAAAGAAAGTAACGAGGTGGTTTTTTCTTGGTTCGAAGCGAACGTCGTTTCCCTGTACATATTCTTTGACACAGGCAAACCAGACCCCAAATGAGACCAACCCAACACACAACCAGCGATAACAGTGCGATTATTACGTAAAGAATACTCCAATCTAGAAAATGATATATTTCTCACATGATTTCAAATTCCAGAAATTCATATTTATTGCTCGAGGCATTTTAACTTACCGCAATTGGAGTCGCCGTTACCGAAATATTTCTGTACTAAATTTTGCATCCAGAATGCCTCACACATACATAATCTAGTTTCTTGATCGCACACTCCATGACCTATATACGAGCATAAGTATAATAAAAGGAATATGTTATTAATATTATAGGAGGAAATTTACTTACCCGAACAATTATTTTGACACACAGCAGTATCGATATTCGCTACAGACAACTGAAGTAGCCCGGAATCTTGTTTCAATTTTTCTTTCAACCGTTTAACTACTTCAGGTCCTGGCATGGTTGTTTTACCTCCTTTCTTCTCCACATAGAACACTAATACTGCTTTGCCGGTATGTGGTTCCGCTCTTAAATTTCGAACAACAATCGACGCTTCATCTCGCAGTAACATTTGTAGTTTAACTACCAATGAATTTTTTTGAGATACTGTTAGCATATTCGCTCCGATATTTAATGTCAATTCGACCAAATGTAATAACTGTGGATCTGAAGAAAACCGTTTTTGTTTCAGTTTTACTATGGGATGCCTATATATCCTTTGTCTTTTTTTATACATACCTGGTTTTACTATGACTGACACAGTGTCTTCACTACTGAGACCTTGATCATCCATTACTTTTAATCTAAAAACATATCTGCCCGGGACAATGTCAGTTAACTAAAATTAAAAAAGTATAAATGGTATAGGTTATCTATACACTTTTAATGTACGCAAAAGTGCTAGAAAGTTTTCCCTCCATTCAAACAAAGAATGTATGAATGGAGATATTTAAATAAAACGAGAAGAAACTATTAAAAATAAAAATGTGACAAAGGAAGCAATGTTTTTTAGTCAGCTCTCGTATGTGTAAGTAAATATTATTACCATTAAAATTGGTGACTTATCCGTATCGTGAGTTATAGTACCTATAGCAAGACTAGACGGATCTCTTGTCCAAAACCACTCACTAATTTTTAAATCGTCAGTCGACTGAGTTCCATTAATAATTAATGCACTGATGGGGGCTATCACGACCTGATCACCGCCCGCATTTGCTTTAGGAGGAGCATTTTTATCTGTTAAATGAAATTAATTCTATTATACATGAACTATTATAATCCCACAAGACACATAAAACTTTGAAACATACTTTGTGTAACTTTTACTTTCACAGTATCAGAGTCTTTATTTCCGTTATCATCGATCACGGTTAGCTTAAATTCATAATCGCCCTTTGTTAGTTTTGTTACATTGGTAATTGATTCATTAACAGCAGAAAATTCTCCACTGCTGGGCCCACTGTTAAAAGAAATTCATTATTGTGATATACCATTCGATAGGTTGCCAAGAAAAAAAAGTGTGTACCAATTTTCAACACTTTACCTCGACCAGGAGGGTAATAATAGGGAAAATTCGGATTATGCGATTTTTCCTCTATTTCCCCTAATTAATCACATACAAAAGTTCTGTAAACATCTGATAGATAGTGTTTACCAGGTGTTAGAGAATATTTTGCGATTTTTGGTTGAAAATACTAGTCATCACAAAAAAAAATTTATTTCCTATTGAAATCTTAAATCGACTACATTTATATAATACAGTGACAATATATCGTCACAAGTATGGTCCTCGATTTTTTGGAAATTTTTTGGTAGGGTACGTCGTAGTTTTAAAACTCAAAAGCCGACATTTTAGACGTTTTTTTCATGAAAAAGTTACTTGTACTTTGAATATTTGTATTTTCTTCGTGAAGTAAGTATATTATACGACTTTAAATATTTCCATATCCAGCAAAGCAGTATATAAATTATAGAAATTGTATTAACTTAACCCACTCGAGGATAATACTTGTGATGATATATTATTACTCTAATAATACAGGGTGCTCCCAAAATAGCTTTGACTGCTATGTTGGGACACCTTGTATAAATGTAATCGCTTTAAGATTTCAATAAGAAATAAATATGTTCAGCATTTTTTGTAATCATACTACCCTCCTGGTCAAAGTGGAGGGTTGAAAATTGGTACACGTTTTTTTTTCGTGATAAGCTATCTAATGATATATCACAAGTCCAAATCGGTCTAAGGACATTTTTGACCCGTTTATCCAACTATACCCTTTAAGCTTACCTCACTTGTTCCCAATGATATGATACAATCTTAATATCATCTTTACTTTTTCGACCATCAAGCATGGTTTTCGTTTCTGGTAGTGCTATGGTTATATCTTCACCAGCGTCAGCTATGTAAAATAGTACAAACTAAAGTATTTATATCTATGCTAGAAGTAGAATAATAATAAGAATATATACGTGAATATATTATTCTTATTATTATTTTATTTATATTCTAAATCTTATCATTACCCTTGGGTGGTTTATTCGTCGGCGGTTTTACAAAGACGTGGACTTCGGCTGTAGAATATTGTTCAGAGTCATCTGTTACTTTTAACACAAACGTATACATTCCCTCTTCCAGATTAGACAGTTGTAAATAAGGCGTTCTCGTGTTCTGCATATCCACTGCTTTGTTTTGGTCAGAAGGACTTTTTGTCCACTCCCAACTCGCTATACCATGATCATCCGTACTTAAGTTACCGTTCAAAGTTAATGTATTTTGAGGTAGATATATAATAATATCTTGCCCTGCATTTGCGCTAGGAGGATAGTCAGTTACTTTCAGCACAGTTATATTAGCACTTGTAGAGTTTGTAATGTGATCGGAATCTTCCACAGTTAACCTAAAAAGAAATAGAAATTTCATTAATTTTCCATTAAATATCCATACAGATAGTAATATGAAGTATAATACTAACTTAAATGTATAGTTGCCAGGGATAAGATTATCCAACTGCAACGTAGGTGTGTCGACTAGGTTAGGTTGATAACCAATGGGTCCCTGTTGGAGTTCCCAGTGATAGGAAATTACTCGGTCATCATCTTTACTTGATGATCCATCTAACACAGCTCCGGTATTTGGTAGTTTCACAACTTGAGAAGCAGGAGAAATTATAGCTATTGGCGCCTGATTTATTCTCTTTGCTGCAAATAGCAGTAAAAATTATTATTGATAATAACATTCACTATTACCAAAAGTGAAGTATATAAAAAAGAATAACTTACGTGGTAAAACGCTGACATTTGCATATGCTTCACCATAAGCATTTGGGCTGTTTACTGTTACTTTGAATGTATATAAACCCTCAGACAGATTACTTAATTTAACAGTCATACGATTCTGATCAGTCATGATGCCCTTATGACTTTCTGGCTGACTCAGAAGACTCCAAGCATAATTGTAGTGCTCATTGTCCTGCTCTGCAGGCACAGTGTAGGCAGACAGTGTTACTTCATTTTCTGGTAAACGTACTTCCTTTGAAACTGCAGAAACTAACAAGCGCTTCATTGTTGGTTTCATAGATAAACTTGAATCTTTAAGAATTTGAGCCTTTATTTGTGGTGTTACACTAAGCTGTATGTCTTCATCCGGAGTACAAATTCCTAGCGTAATCCATATACATTAGGAAATGAACAACAATCGCATAATATGAAATAATACAATTACCAAAAGAAATAATAATAGAATTACCTGCGATATTACGTTTAAATCCAATAGAACATTGGCAAATTCCAACATCAGATTTGTCCTGATCTTTAATGCATATTTCATGCTCTAAACAATTTCTTTGAGTAAGACAGCTTATTTCATTTGATCCATCAAAAAATATATGGTCTCTTTCTGTTCCATCCATCAGCACTGTACTAAAAAATAAAATGAAATGAATACATATTGCATATATTTAAGAAAACAATCCTAAAATTCCCATAGAAAGTTAGATCTATACCCAGTATCTTCATTTATCTTCTTCATCTTCAATAATTCACTCCACATATCATCCTCCTCTACAGGCTTAACCAAGACCATACTTGGTGGACTTTCATTGGCTAAATCCACTCTGTACAATGGTAAACATATTTGGGAATTTTCGCATTGCACATGATAACAGGTACTGTTATGCGTAAGGGCTACATTGCATTTAGGTTTAGTGCAACAAGCAGTCACACAATGATGAATGCCACTCAAATGTGGCTGACTAGCATATATTCCACTGGAAAGATTTCCTCTGGGTGTATAACTTGTGAATACCCTGGGATATAATCCAGGACACACCATTTGCCATTTTGTATCCCATTCAGAATAATCACCAATGCAGTTTCCAAATAGTAATAAGTATAATCCCAGGTAAAAGAATTCAACCATCTTAACTGAAACAAGAATTAAATATATACCTATAAAGCATCTGTGCTTTAAATAAAATATTTATATATTAAATACAGTGAGTCACAGAAGTATTTGTGCCCTCGCAATTGTTGAATTTGAATGATTAATATTCTTTAATAATATACATTCTGAAATGTTTATCAATAAGGATATATTGTGCAATAACTAAGCTTTTGAATGATTTATCATTAATTGAAAATAATAATATACGTAAGTGGAAACTTAAGCAAATTATCGAAAATGTAATCTCATCAAAGTATTCTAATTCGTTCAATTTAAGGGGCCATAGGAAATTTACAAATATTTACAAATATTTTGATTCCACAAGGATACAACTTATACGAGTACGAATACTTTTATGGGCTTGATTTATATTACTCTGAATTTGTATATTATATTACTTCAGTACTATGAGTTTTCATTTACATTACTATGAAATGTTATTTTTCACTAAGCAACACATCATTCGAAAGCTTACTTATTGCACTACATATGCCTATTGACAAACATTTCAGTGTATATATTGTTGAAGAATTATTAGTCATTCGAATTCAAGAACTGCGACAGTACAAATACTTTTGTGACTCACTATATATAAAAAAAATATATTGACCATTTATTTAAAAAATACACATTAATGTTTTTCATTATATTCTTGTTGAACAAATTAGGGAAGTAGGTAAATTGAAATATATTCTACATATGTAGTTGAAATATAACAATATAAAATGATTATATGAACATGAACATTGTTATCTTTAATGAGGGTAATATAATTTATTACACTAATGAAACATTTTTATTAAGAAATGGGTATTACCAGATTATAGATTTTTATGGCATTTCATATTTTATTGAATTGATTAATTAAAGTATCAATGAAATATGAATAAATCACCTTGGTAAATGGTTTTACTAAGTAAAGAAAAAAATAAGGTCTATGTTGTATTTCATTAAAAATATGTGTTTTATTGAATTTTACCTAATTACACGTACTATAAGTTTATAAAATCCAGTCTAAATAGTCGGTACTACTCATAGAACTACGTAGAAAGCTATATATGTATATGTAGTAAGATAAAAATGAATGTTTACATTACAGAAGATTCCTACCTGGTTATTCGTATACTATATACGTGGGTAAATATCAAAGGTTAAGATGATCCTAGCAAATATTTCAGGTTATTTTATGAAACATCTGTTACCTTGTGAATTGCTTCGCCATCAAACATCAACTACAAACTGTCGAGGGATCGTTTCGCTGGTATCAGCTGGTATTAATTCCGAGTGGTGTGCAGATGTACACGGCACAGGCTTATCGTATATTAGCAGCATGTTATTATCAACAGCAGCAGCTAATCAACTATAGGGGCAATTATCATATTTCCTGTTGCACCGGAATAATGAAAGGTCGACTAAATGAAGATAAAGTTTCGCGTGTTAATGGCACATCACCCAGAAGAAACTTATACTGTTTATACTGTTAATTGACACCAGACGTTCAACAAACACATGAAAACAAATCATTCGATTGAAACCTCCACTCCACGCCACTATTGTCTAACTACTTGCACGCTTGAATAACCTGCGCTCCACTAACATACAGATGTCGACACTAGGAAAAATAATTGTAGAGAATCAATGGTTTGCAGATAAATGCAATACGTCTAAACTCGACGATAACATTCTCGACGAAAGCATGGCAGCGATAAACATAAAAGCTGATTTCCTAAATTAATCAATATATTAGTATCAAACTTCAGCAGTTAAATTTGGCGCGCAAAACCACATACTTCACACACAGTCTACGAATAAATCCCTACATTTACATAATTAATAGATAAATTGACAGCGTACGCATTGTAAATATGTACGTATTTGTTACATTTTAAGAAAATGATACATAAAATAGTTGTAACTACCATCGTCATTGGGTCAAAATGACCCTGCATCACCTTACATCCACTGGACGAGGATTAAAGCGGAGGTAATTTTTCATATTTAAATTTGTTGAAAATGATGCAATGAAGGTATAGTATATACACCATTTGTCTTCTTTAGGTTTATTAAAAAAAACGTTATGTTCTTAGCTATATTGATTATGTAAATGAGACAGCTTATGGATCTTAATCTTCTACCTATTGAATAATAATGGGGAAGAATTAGTTCTCATTGTCAGTTTTGCAATTTCGTTTTCAGATACAGTCGAACCTTCAGTATCCAAACGTTCCACTATTCACATATTCTATTATCTGAATAGTGTATTTTCGAAGTAGTATGTATATGTTCTACTCACTACTGTATTTGTAATCGCTAAACGTAATTATTTCATTACTATTATCACAGACGAGGTACATCAGGTAGATACATATAGTACATACAAATAAGAGTAGACGTTACACCTGGTTACACATTACAGAAGTTAGTGGCGTTGGTGGCCCACCTCCTAAAACTGTAGTACCGACACAGCAAAGGCCTGTGCTTTTACTAATCCCTACGTTTTCAAAAGAATTCACTCTAGTCGCAATCCCTCCTCCCTCCATAGGACATATATAGACGGAGCATGAACTGAGCGGGGTAGTAAGATTCGCGGTAAGGAGGTGGTTCCTTTCGGTGTTCATTCCTTTTCGGTGCTATTCGTGTATACAATCACGTTACATACATGTATGCTATGAGAGATGAAATGAATATACTTATTATACGTTAAAAATTCTGTATGTCATGTAGTTTGTATAGATATATGTATGTAACAAAATTAATAAATAGTATAAAGCATTAAATAACAGTACGGCACACAGCCCACCAGCTATTAATAACGAGCCGAATCGAACCGAAGGTAACCGACGTATATCTAACGACCGCTGTCTTTTCCTCTCCAATCCTACGGTCCCCGCGCCCAAAGTAGTAACTTATATTCCGTCTATATATGCTATGGGAACGAGTACTTGTTAGAAACGCAGCGCGACGAAGACCTCTGCCAGGTACTTTCTACATTTACCGGCCCGCCGAGTGCCATCCGCACTTACCGGCGGACCCACGCGTCGAGTGACGTGGAGACAGTATCATGTATACACAGCTTTTATATGATACACTAGACTGCGAGCCTGGCCGTAGCAAGTGAGGCAAATTGGTAGCGTGGTAGGGATGGCGGCCATTTGTCAATAGGTACAAACTTAGAGAACCAAACTATAGCACTTTTGAAATATATAGATTACAAATAAGGTGGAAAGCAGCATACAAAACCCTTGTTACTTTTCAATATTAATAACAGTATAAATGTTATAAAATGTGTTAACTGGGCTGCGGATGTTTATGGAAATACGTATTCGGCTTACATAATATAGAAAAATAGGATTAAAGTAGAAATTATTAGAGGGTTTTTGAAACTATTTCTTATTTTGCATATTTTGCATAATGTATATGTTCCGTGTATTCCACAGTCAAAATAAAAATATCTCATGTCTTGTTCAAAACATGTATTTACAAAAGTACATATATAGAACATGTATATACAGAAGTACATATAATATAAAATTTGCCCAAATTGGAAAACATAAAACGCAACAAAAACACAAGCACACCTGCAGGAATTATATACTCTTAGAGAATGATAATGCAAAGACAAAGGAAACTCTTTAATGTCTATTTCATACCGCTTCCCATAAGAACTTTTGCCCTTATTTTTAACCTCAGTTTTAAAAATGTGAAGTGGTAAATCTTGAAATCCTTGTTCTAGTAAAAACATTGGATCCTGTTCTAATAATTCTTTTTCTTTTGAAGTGCTTAATAACTGTTTCATGCTCTTGATTTTTTTTTCCTATCACAAGATTTTTTGCCAGAGAGTCTTCACAATGCTTTTCAGTTTCACCTTCCGTGGTGTGTCACTGGTATTTTTCTTTTTAGGTAGTTTGTCATCAGAATTTACTTCAAGCTGTCACTTATTTTCAGCCGATTCAATTGGCAAAACAATACAATCTGTTTCAATAAACAAAATTAAATATTACGCTTGTTAGTTATAAATATAATAGAGAAACATCATTCGTTGGAAGGTTTATCTATTGTTGCAAGAAGAGACATGCTAGTTTGAAAGTTACTCCTAAGACAGTTAGTATAAGTGCACTACATGTATATTTTATTACCTGTCAATACATCTGTGTTATCTGCTATAAATGGTACAATAGCTTCTAATGGGTCCATTATAGTGTTGGAACTAGTTGATGGCCCATCAATGTTTGTAACATTGATTTCTTGTTGAACTATGGGCATAACACGTGTAGCTCCTTTTACAATTATAGATGGTACTGCATCTGGTTTTAAACGTTTTACATACATGCCAGGTCTTTTTAAGTAATCATCGGCAGTAAAATGTAAACTGCAAACGGTTGTGTACTTAGAAGGTTTGTTATTTTCTTTTCCCATTACTTCCAACCATTTCGAACAAAGACTGAAACTGGTTAGGTTAGGCTTCGTATGATATATAATACACCATTAAGTACCTTACTTATATGCATTTTGTATTTTCTTATCATACTATATTCTTAATCCAATTAAAGCAAATCTTAAAACAAGTAGTATCTTATATAAATTTTTTCAAAAATCTTATCTAAAGAATTGGATGTCACTTCCAAGCTTGCAATACTGCTGACAATTCGAAAAACCGCACTTTTGACGCATTTTTAGCTCCTGCTTAATCGTTCACATTAATATTTTACATTACTCAAATTTTGTTCACTGATAAACAACAATCACGCTAAATAAATCTTTGGAAAATCTTACCTGATGCTATTGACGCTATTCTCCACACAAATACTACCAACTACTCACGCTATCCGTTTGTACCTATTGGCAAATGGCCGCCGTGCTTCACTTTTGTACGTAACGTACTATTGTATGTTCGCAGTCTAGTGTATTATATAGAAGCTGTGGGTATATCGAAGCCGGATTCTCGCGTTGTTGCCATTTTTACCTGCAGCACGGCTAGTTACTATTTAGAGTCGGCTGGGGCCGTGCATTCGAACACCATCGAACACCGGAAAGAGGTATGAACGAGCTGTTGGGTTCGTCGTGGGTGGTCGTGGGTGGTCTGCGAGCGAACGTAACGTGTGTGTGGTCCGATCCACTCCGAGCGTTCGTATGCTGAATGCGGCTGTCGCAGGCGTAGAGGATGCAAGACGCTTTGTTCGAACGGACCGGAGAGCTTTCTCCGTGGCGGAATATAATCGGCGTCTGGTCTTGAACAAAGGGTCCAAAGGTATTATTTTTATTCACGAAACGCATTCGTTGTTTATTTATGCTGCGTGCGTGTTACGTTTTGTTTTTAATAGTGCCGATAGTGTGCCGGGAACTCGCGCATTAATTACAAGATCCAGCAATGAATTACTATAAACTAGTACAGTATTATCGGTTGCTGAACATTATAATTAAATATAAAAAAAAAATAAAAATTTCTTTTTGTTTTAGATGACATTTCTGGTGGTCTATTGTTTTCTAATCTTCCATCAAATTTCGTCGGAATTGTCGCACGGTTTCGCTGGAAATTCCAATGATGAAAACAAAACATGGAACAGCATGGAGTTAAGTCCCAGACACAGGATCAAGGACTCCAGCTACCTGTTAGACAGGTATCCTATAAGGGAATTACCATCTGATCCTTTGAATTGTCGAAGACCAGCAAAATGTGTGGAGTTAGAGAAGAACACATGCATGGGTACAAGATTACCATATACTTCAACCACATTAGATCTTATACCTGAACACATAACTCAGGACATGATAGAGGTATATTAAAAAGAACATAAGTAGTTTTACATTAAATTTATACTTCTTACATGGTTTATTTATTGGGATCAAAAGGCAAACCAATAAAAGAGAAAAGATACTTTTTTCTTTTGTACTTATGTACCTGATGGCTCAGGTATAAAAGGGCCTTATTTAAAGCCATCTCAGGTATTTCTTAGCTTCAGCAGTTCTTATACCCACATGATTTACAGTTATTTTCCTTTGCAATCTTCTTTGAAGTAAGCTTTTCACAATTAGTTATGATTTGTTAAAGAAGTATCTGTCTATCTAGACTTGAATTGTCATAACATATTGTTATTTTATATTACAGGAAAGATTGCATGTGTTACAAGCATTAAGACATATACCAAAGTGCTGGGCAGTTGTTCAACCCTTGTTATGTTCAATATTCATGCCAAAATGTATCAATGATACAGTAGACTTGCCCTCTCAAGAAATGTGCAAGATTGTTTCGGGACCTTGCAGAATTGTGTTCAATCAAACGATATGGCCAAATTTTATCAAGTGTGAAAATACAGAACTGTTTCCGAAATTATGTAAAAATGATATTAGAGAACTGAAATTTAATATTTCAGGCAAATGCCTGAAGCCTTTAGTTCCAACCGATAATGCACTTGCAATCTTTGAAGGAGTCGAAAGTTGTGGAACACAATGCAATGACCCGCTGTTTACACCGGATGAGCACAAGCAGATTCATTCCTTCGTTGCTTGGGCTGCAGGAATCTGTGGTTCATTCAACTTGTTTACAGTTGTAAGTATAGCTAAAAAAAGGAATTTCGTCTGTATAAGTCAATCTCAAGCATTCTCATCATTTCAGGTAACATTTTTAATCGATTGGAGAAGTGCAAATAAGTATCCGGCATTAGTCATATTCTATATAAACTGTTGTTTTATGGTATCTTGCATTGGTTGGCTTGCACAATTCATGTCAGGAAGCAGAGAAGTGATTGTATGTCGTAAAGATGGAACATTAAGAATGAGCGAACCTAGGTAACTACCAGCTATATGTACAACAATTTCCTGTACGTTTTTAAGATTGTCAGATTAAGCGTTAATGAAACTACGAATGTACTTTCAGTGGGGAAAATTTAATGTGCGTTGTAGTATTTGTTCTCGTATATTATTCTCTTACGGCAGCTATGGTGTGGTTTGTGATACTGACATATGCCTGGCACATGAGTTTTCAAGCACTGGGCAAAATTCAAGACAGGATCGACAAGAAGGGTGCTTATTTCCATTTAATTGCCTGGTGTTTACCACTTGTCCTAACTGTTACTATCATGGCATTAGGGGAAATAGATGGCAACAGCGTGACTGGTATATGTTTCGTCGGTTACGCTAACCATACAATTAGAGCCTGGTTTTTACTTGGTCCTGTGTTGATTGTTTTACTAGTTGGAGGATATTTCTTATCCAGAGGTAGGTTTTATGTTTATTTTTTCTTTACATGAACTTTTTATTTTGGGTAATGAGTTCTTTTTGTTTTCTTTCTATGCTTTCCTAAAGACTGTAGTCTGTAAGTACTTTCCTTGTTTGATGGCAGTAATTGCTCAAGACTCAAATCCTCTTTCAATAAGAACAGATTTAATATTGTAACATTTTTAGGGTTGATTACCCTGATTCGATTGAAGATTACCAGCCAGGAAATTATATCCGAAAGAGCAAGCGCCAAAATACGCGAGACTATTGTGCGCATGGGTCTATTTTCAATTTTCACGTTTGCTGCGGTTCTGGTGACATTTTATTGTCATATTTATGAATTCCAACATTCCTGGAAATGGCGTCAGAGTTTCAGAAATTATATGATGTAAGAATGACTTTACTGTCACGAGATTGTAGATAAAATAAAAACTCTGCTAATCTTCGTTGCATTGGTCATCCACAGATGTGCAATAACGACAAAATGCTTAGACATTTCTGAATGTAAAATGGAGGTCCGACCAAGTGCCGCAAAAATGCAGTTGCACTTACTTTTGCCTTTTTTCTCCGGTATTCTCATGTCTTCCTGGGTTTGGACTAGTTCAACCGTAGACACATGGACCAGGTTTCTTAGACGGTAAGACTCTACTTTCTTTTTACACTCATCTACTAAAATACTATTTTCTCTGCTACATTGTTGATCTATTACTTCTCAGTACTTTCAATTGCGAGACTGAAGAACCAATCCGACTGAAGAAACATAAAGTAATCGCTCAAGCATTCGCAAAGAGAAAAACATTTAATAACGCTGGTCGCCTGTCCATCAGTTTTCACAATACACACGAGGATCCGGTTGGCTTGAACTTTGATCTAAATTCTGTGGCCTCTCAAGATTTCAGTTCGACATGGGCTGCCGCTTTGCCAAAATTAGTTACACGTAGATGCGCTTTGGTAGGTGGAACAGGTTCCGTGTCCAGCAACCGAAGGAACTCTATAGACTCTGAAATCAGTTTCAGTGTGCGCCGAGTATCGGTGGAATCCAGAAGGAACTCTTTAGATTCTCAGATATCTGTGCAAATAGCTGAGCTAAAGACAACACGAAAGGTAGCGAGCAGTTCGCGCGGTCGGCGTGTAAAACGCCGTCGAGACTTCAGAAAGTCAAGATCAGGGAAAGTGGGCCCGTTGTTTAGAAGAGGTAGTACCACGTCACAAGAAAGTCAACTTGGTGCACAGATATTATCAGCATTAACTATAGGCGGTGACTCGAGAGTACCAGCGATTCAGGTGCCGAATATGAAGAGACGATCGGCTATCACTGGCTTGGACGAACGTACTTTGAATCCAAAATTATTCGACGGAAAGAATGTGAACACACTTTTGCCGTTCTTATTCCCAAGACACAGCAATAGCGAAGACGCCAGCAGCGAGAAGCAACACCAGGGGTTCACAGGAAAGGACATAGACATCGAAGGAGGGAACATTGAAAAGGATGATCAGGAGGACCAAGAAAGCGACAGCGATGAGAGTCAACTAGAGGAAGAAACGAAAATGTTGGAGCCTGAGGAACCACACGAGCGTAGCAAGAGTAAAACTAGCAATAAGAGCTCCAAAAGTTACGAGAGTGTTAGAAGAAGTAGAGAGGGTCGTAGGAGTAAATATTTCCTCCAGGATGATAGCATTTTGAAACACCTGTTTCAAGAGTCCAACGATATTAAATTGAAAAACGATAACGATATAATAGAAGCGTATAAAAAGGCTGGAATGGGAAACTTGGCGTCTAGTCTTAACTCGTGTTGTCCAGAGCTGACGCGACTGAAACAGCCAGATTTGCAGTCCGCCACTGCTCGAGAAATGGCGACGCAAACATCACTGCCGTTAGACATTTTAGAAATGGAGGAGTTGAAGCAAAGCATCGACGAAATCATCAACAGTCGGCATTGTAGTTCGAAAGGAACACAGATTTCGCCACAATTAGGCAAGAGCAAAAACATCGCCGTGTAACTGACTACTCCGAAATAGATTAAGACTCGACGAACTGTTCCTCTCAATATTTTGTATTAACTGCGCTGCTATTTCCTTTCTTAATTACTACAGTGAATCTTCCTTTCCTGACTTTTACCTGCGGTGACAGTGTTTTCTATCGACGAAATCGAATCCGTACGACAGTTTAATTAGTGCCAAAATCGTATAATATTTGTAGTTTTATTTGTAACTCGCGATTGTGTATATTTAAACGTGCAATAGAATAACCTCGATATGTAAATAACTCGGATACAGCCACGCATTTTATAACTTTTATACGTTTTATTACTGTTGAAATAGAAATAAGATCTCGATCTAATAGTAAAGTAAAATAATTCGATATCCATGACACTGAGAGTACACATGTATCACAACAGTCTTTTTTTGTATACAGAACAATTTAAATTTAGCTTTAATATTGTTATGTACATTACAGTTTTGCAATGTGTACATCTTACAGTACTTAGATTATATACAAATATTTTTTACGAACATTTTAGATTTTTTATTACTACCTATCATGATAATGGTAAATTCGTTTAAAATTACATGAAATACAACATTTGGAGATAACAAATTCTCTTACAAACGAATAATTAAATTTCTAAAGATTACTTTAAAAGCATTTATCAGCAATTCATTTTCATAAAAAGTAATTTTCTTCCCTAAATATGACGTATTAAATGTCAAAATGCCACCATTTGTTAAGGTATTAATTAATAATTTTGCAAAAATAAAAAAAACTTAAATATACATAAGTGCTTTGATTTTTGCACTCTATTGGTAATACCTGCAAAAATTTACTTTAAGATTCACTACACATGTAGTGTGAGTGATATAAAGAGTGTTGACTGAATTCTCTAAAGATAATAACACCAAAAAATATTAGAAGATAAAATTAAAAGAAAAACTAGTTGCCTTAGGATCTTCAAACTTTCAGGCATTAAAAAAATAATGAAAAACACATTTAAAATTTTCCAATTTTATGTAACAATATGTTTCGATATCATTAATATTCTGAAATATATTCATTCACCACGCTATATATGCCTCACCCTTTATAATTATAGAAAAGGTCTACCCGTTATCGATAATTGATACCCAAGGAAACTGTGTCCGTTCTGCTCTAAATTATCCATAAAAACCGCAATCCCACATCGACTTACACCATGAACCTTAATTTAACTCAAGTCCTTCGAGTCTGTTAACGGATAAATATCGCATACTTCCCAAATTGACAAACGTCCATCGAAAGTAACAATTTTTATTCAACTCTGTCCAGAGATAACAAAAAGTATTAACAAACTCTGTACTTTCCATCGGCTAAGTGTCTTATTTTTGTACTCTATATAAAAAGGGAACTGTCGAACTTGATTCTGCGAGTATCTGCGAGTGATTCGCCAGCAATAGCGACAGAAAAAGGTTATTTCGCTTTAAGTGAATCCTCCATGCTCAAGCTCACGACGGCGTCATCACCCCAGTGAATGAGATTACTGATTTCTCTGATCGGTCTGCGATATCCCGGTCCTCTTGCTTCATCCTTTCACGCTTTCAAATCTGGTCCGACACTCTCAGCTACGTATTTTTTTCCTATACTCGGTACAAATAGATCCCGATTTTAGTGTCGAGAAAAAGCATGTAGAGAATGAGTCTATAACATACGCTCCCAACACGCGTGTATCATACATAATATAATCCACACATGTAACCACAATTTGTTGTTCCTCTGTACCATGTGTCCTTCGATTTTCATTTTTAATTCATTTATTTTCGTGTTTATTGTCATGATAACAAAGGTCAATCGACCGTACAAAATGTAATTGTGTATTGCATCGTGTGTACGAATTTAACTTCCACCTTTAAGTGTCAGAACGTTATCTCAGTATGACATTGCATATTAAACTAATATTGTTTAAGTAATATTTATTCGAGACTTGATACTTTTATAAGTCATCCGGGTTTACTTCACATGCGATAAATGTTCTAACATTTCTGGGCAGGAGTGTACGTACATGGTGTTTTCTATTTATTTACATCGCTATGAACATTAGGCACTATTCAATGTGTAGTGTGTCGAGTTACAATTAGTTTCCCCTTTTGCAACGCGTATATGAGAAACAAGCCGCGCAAGGAATCATAACCTACATGCTTCAGCGACCCAACCCTCGCGAGCGAATAACCGAGACTGCATTGTATCGTTTCTTGAGCTTTCCATTTGAAATACGCGCTTCTTTTTGCATGCACGTTACGAGCGTATTATATTTTCAAGTG
This sequence comes from Dufourea novaeangliae, assembly GCF_001272555.1. Classification (NCBI taxonomy): domain Eukaryota; kingdom Metazoa; phylum Arthropoda; class Insecta; order Hymenoptera; family Halictidae; genus Dufourea; species Dufourea novaeangliae. The sequence goes on along the minus strand of NW_015373895.1, from coordinate 1,221,601 downwards.
ATTCATCCGAGTAACACGTGCATGCTGTAATGGGGTATGGAGAGGGTAGAGAATATTTTATTTAGTTTTGTTTTATTCACCACCACCACCACCTTGGAGGAGGTCGAATGTGATCGAAGGCAGTATCTAACCACCGGGCGAGGCTACTTGCTCTTGGCATGAGACTTTTGGTGTTTAGTGTATTCGTTACCCCAAATTAGGTTATCCAGTGTCTGTCCAAGGAGATACAGGATTACAGTGAGTAACACCGCTGACGCCATGAACATAATTCGCAATGGCACTGTCAGCACTGCCATTATGGGATACACCCAGATGCCACTCTTGTAATAGATTATGTGCATCCTGAAATACATATTCGTTAATAAGGTTGATAACAGTTAATTTGATCAGCTCGGCAAGAGCACCTAATCCCAGATAGCACATGACGCCTTGAAAACGCCCCTTTTACGGCTATTTTAGGTCTAAGGAGCCTTTAAGACATCTTCAAGGCGTCATGTGCTATCCAGGATGAGTCCTAACTTTCTAAAAAGTGTTAGTGCCTATAATTCAATTTACTACAGGCATCATGGTAATGCCATGCATAACTTTTGAGAAATCTACGTGTTATACAGATTTAGTAGTAAAATTTCCATACCAAATCATGTAACAGCTTAGCAAGATACAAAGTCCAAACAGTCCATTCGATCGACTTGGGTATTTTCTTGGCGCTAGTATTATCTCTATCATCGTCGAGACCATGATCATTGTGTGCATTAAATGATTTAACCACCATGGAAAGTAAGGGTCAACGGCTTTTGGGAATACTAATTCGCGATCTACGGCCATCAATCCCCAGAACACAATTCCTACAAACTGTAACGTGAACCAAGGACATAAAGTATGTAAACACGAGAATCATTATAATAGTTAGATATCCCAGATAACACATGATACCTTGCAGACGCTCATTTTACACCTATTCTATGTCTAAAGCGCCTTCAAGCCGTCTTTAAGGCGTCATTGGGCGTCATGTGCTATCTGGGATTATAGCTGGTATTTTCGCGAAATCATGCTTCAAGTGGAAGGTCATTTATTTCGTATGGTGAATCCTTACCATTGCGACCGGAAAACTGAAGGACGCAAACGTATAATCCTTTAGTTTCCGTATAAACGGCGGTTTCTTCGGATTTACAGCATTCGTGCCGAACCAATCGTTCAGCATACATATGAAGAAAAATACCGCTTGAATTATCTGAAACATGTAGGTGCAAGCATTACAACATGAATTAACGGCGAAAGTAATGCAAAATTCTTTCATTTAATTTCAATAAAAGAAAAAGATTTCACTTAAAACCCTCAACTGACTTTTTGGTTGTGGTCACCCAGATAGCACATGACGCCTTGAAGACGCTCGTTTTACGGTTATTTTACGTCTGAGACGCCTTTAAGCCGTCTTCAAGGCGTCATGTGCTATCTGGGGACGGAAACCCATGAGCAAGGTGTCATTTTTTAGAGAATCAATAGAGAAGTGTATCAACATTAGTGGTTTTGTGCGGAAACCACAGGTAATTTGAGAAAATATTTTTTTTCCTTAAACTGTCTCTAACCAACACAGAATCAGTTTGGAACTTTTCGGGACATTCTTCGAATGAATGCTGTTTGGAAATTTACATAACTAGTTGTCACAATAATATGGTTAGGCTGAATCGCGAGGAAGAGTTATGTAAATACCACGATTTCATCGGTGAGACAATCTTGCAAGTCCGATGCAAATGTTACACAACCAAGTAATCTTTCTTGAAAATTGATGTTAATATTCAAGATCTCATTACTACATTTCTTTCTGTGTTTTACGCATAAAAGGATGTAAAATAATTCCAATTACGAATTGCTTGAATTTTGCCTTTAGTGAAAAATCCTAATTATCACACTTGATTATGAAATGTTTTTATATACCATCTCCAAAAAAATCGAATTATTATGCTTTAGATATACCTATAACGACCAAAAGTTATTTAAATGCACTCGCAGGATAAGTACTCGAGCTCCGAAGTTTGGACCGAGATCTAGATAAAACTTCTTTATACTTATGTATAATATGCATTTGGCATACTATACTTTCATACCGAGCGGGGATTATAGTTCCACCAATGTGGGAACTATAATTGTACATCACACGTGTACGAAGAAACAATATCGTTCGTTGATGGTGCAGGTGAGTGAAGGTACAAGATAACTTGAATATAGTTACTGTATTGTAAAAAAATACGAATCCAAATTGCGACCGTTACGATATACAAAATACTACGTTCTCTGTCTTTAAAGTATTACTTATTTCATGACTGCTTGATGATATTATAACTACGGTAGTCATAGCTTATTTATATCCCAGATAGCAGAAGACACCTTAAAGACGCCCATTTTATGGCTATTTTAAGTCTAAGGCGCATTTAAGCTGTCTTCAAGGCGTTATTGGGCGTCTTATGCTATCTGGGATTAGTCAGGTCACACGACCATGAACGGATTAAATATGATTTTCCTACAAACAATCAACATCATTGGAAAACGTATTTTTACTGAAAAATTGAAAAATGGTATTTCTTCAGACTCAGCCCAGATAGCACATGACGCTTAACGACGCCTTGAAGGCGACTTAAAGGCGCCTTAGACCTATAATAGCCGTAAAATGGGCGTCTTTAAGGCGTCATGCGCTATCTGGGGACTATACTGAACGTGACTATACAAAATGCATATATGCTTTGATAAATGTTTTTTGCAAAAGGAAAATAAGATTCTAATTATGAAGTGTAGTGTCAATTATAAGGAAAACATTTCAAGTACTAACATTCAACATTCACTTGGTCGTAGACAAGGTACATGTGTGACGCGTGCTGTAATTTGGAGATGACATGTAGTAGTGCTCAAGTAATTGAACTCGTCACTCTTCTCTAAATTACTTAGCTCTTGCAGTTGAACGTGAAATGGTCATGGGGTCATTAATTGTAAACGAATGGCCACAATAATATGTAGTTTTTTGATTCATATTTGTACCAAATGAATTAATTGAATCTTTTTCTTAAAATTAACTAAATCCTGTTATTCGAAGAAAATAAAACTCTGCATTACTTTTATATAGGGTATTCATTAATATTTGATCGTAACATCAGGAATGAAAGGGATGCACAAATATTGTTAATAATAATTAATTCAATTATTAGAGTTTCTGAAACGCAAACACTTCTAATTCGAGGGAAAGGCCAACATTGAATAAATGTTCATACAAAATATCTGGTATTACTCCTACGATTAATTCATTCTTCAATTTACATGTATCCGTATACTCAAAAATCATCTATGTACTTATACTAACGGGGTTCATTAATTAAATTCTCTAAAAGACAATTACTCATTATTATAACAACTCTAATTCTCCCCAGTTTTCCTAATCAAGTATAGAAACCGTCATTGCATAACACCGTAATAAGGACGTGGTACAATCGCTGTTATAATCATCGTGCGGTCTACGCAAAAAAAAAAAAAAATATTGTAATGATACGGTACAGTTCATCGTAACCACTAGTCATAAAACGTCAATTATCGAACTTTTATTTATTTATCGTTTAATAACAGCAGATTTGAAAAAGAACGGGTATGCAAATTTTTTCACAAATTACCGACTACCAAGATCAAAAAGGACAACGGTCAATTTAACTGTGAAATTTATTCAAAGTTGCTACCTGGTTGCGTAAGATTGGTGATAGTGTCAACCATCCAATTACATAAAAATCTACGTCATTGCATATCGCAATACTAACCGCGTCCCAGAATGTAAGAAACTTGAATTTCCCGCCGTAGCCGCTGAACATTTTGGTAACCTGGTGTGGCACGACTACGTGCATGTAATCGTAATACACTGCGAAAGTGAATTGCACACACGAGAACACGTGGACTACAATCAGTAGACTGTCCCGCATCTTAAAGGTGTCTCAGATTTCCGTGTTCTGAAAATGGTTCAACCACTTTCCATAACAACGATCGTTCAATCAAGAGAAATGTACGAGCGAGATAAGTACTCGTTTTGTCGAAATCTATTGAAAAAAAAATAGGAGACGATAAGTAGGAATAAACTCTGGAAAATTAGCTAAAACGCTCTTAAAAAAAACTCTTGTCCTAATGTCAAAGTTTTCAACAGTATTAAACAATTTCGTTGATACAGTTCAATAAAAGCCGTTAGTCATTACAATATGTCTTACTATCTTAATGTCGTCTTTCTAGTCCATCAGTAGCATGAATAAGACAGATAAGAAGAAAGGACTGACTGGTTTACTTGGTAATTACACGAGCATGAGAGCATGTCTTAATATGTTTTTCTTTTGGATAACTCGTCTTCATGATGGTGAGACTTCTTTTCGCGGCAGCAAACATCGGATCGCGAATTCATGAATTTAAATATAGAACTATTGTCGCACAAAAAAGACTTAACACCGTTAGATTTTTATACTTGGATATACTTCAAAACAAATGTGTACAAAATTAATGTTAGGGATGTCAGGATCTAAAACATCGCATTACCGACGCAACAAAACGTATTTCATTTGACATAGTTCGCAACGTCTTTCGTGCTACACTGGAACGTTGGCAGCAGTGTTAGATAGCAAGCGGGGTTAAATTGACATCGTTAAAAACCACCTTGTACATATACATATATATGCAATATATTTATCTCATTTCAGTCGTATCATTCTTTCTTTAAAATGGATTGAAACTTTCCGAGCACCTTTCTTCAATAATAAAATACTTTCAGATATGTATGGCGTATGGCAATATTGTGAATTTATATTAATATTTAATATTACTGAACATTTAATACTACGAAACATTTTACATGGTATATGTAAAATAAAATGTAAGTGTAAGATGAAAAAACTTTCACATGAGCAGGTGCACATTATGTTTACAATTTACGTAACGAAGTTGCTCTCGAATTACGTGAATTGTACGTAACAAAGTTGTATCACATGAGATACTGTGTTGAGCTGTAAGTGTAGCATTATTCGCACCTATACTCGACCGAAAAGTGTTTTTTATACACTTTGAATGTTCTACTACATAATTTACTCACATAATGTATAGATTAAAAAGTATATGCACTGATAAGTAAATAAACACACATTTGCATTCGACATAGCATAAAATAAACTAAATAATGCTTAGTTATTAAGAATTCGTGGACTATTAATGATTACAATAAAAGTACATAAAATTGCACTTTTATATTCGTTCCAAAGCATTCCTAACTTTTATATATGTTATATTTTTAAATTTATATTTCATTTACAATCAAACGTAACTCTTTGTAGTGAACAAAAATTGTTCCATTTCGACTTTTGATGAATTTACCGACAAAAATACAACATGTATTAATTAAAAGATCTCTATCAATAAAGCAGTTTTATAAAATTATTTTGTTGTTTTATAAATGTATGAATATAATATGGTTCACGATTAAAGTCCACATTTTTCCAATAATGTCTGTTCCCTAATCTGACCATTGATATAAAAAAATAAATAAATTGACATATGTAATTTGAACACTGAATATCCCAATGCATATTTTATTCTTCGATAAAAATATTAAGTTTCGAAGCAGGTAAATGAAAACAAAAGTCCGTGAAGTACATGAACACGAGAAATCCAATTTTAATATGCTACTTCACTGTCCAGAAACGAATAAGAATATTTTCCAATAGATGTGTACGTTCTGTCAAAAGTCATCTAACAGTCATCTATCAACGGATGTCGTTCGTCGATATAGCGTCCACGAGTCGAGATACCTTCGTATTTCGGAAACAACCGTTTCTCATGCGTTTTCAATTTTTAGTCGATCCACGAGTCGTTCTATCAATTACGCGTGTGTTGCGATGAAAATTCGCCACTTTTCACAGAATAACACTTCGGTTTTTTCGAGCACATGTACGGCCCGCGACAACAGTATCGACCGCGACGATGGTCTCCGACTTACTAACGGATAGGCGAAAATACAGCCGAGAGAACGAGGGAAATAGTTCGGCATGTGCGTGAGTCTGCAATCCAGAGGAAGCGAGATGGCACAAGAGATTCACGCTATTATGGGCGAAAGTACGACCAGACAGATGGTTGGTAGAGAGGGAGGAGACGAAACCGTATAGGCACTATAGGCACGCGAGGCGGGAGAAAAATCCGATGGCAATGTGTGTGACCACAAGTTCGTTACTATCGCGTTCGTTGTATCTGTTATACTTGGCAAAGATAAATGTATTGTGGCCGTAAAATGAACTCCGATCTAACGTACATTACTCATGTTTCGGATAAAATAATGAACAGAAATACCGAGTGTGAAGGGACTTGTGTCTCACTTAGTCTAAACTTTGAGTCATACACTTACTTAAGTTTTTACTGTTTGTATACAATCTGAATGGAGGTATTCACGTAGAAAAAGGAATGTTGCAAATTGTAAACAAAGTTTGTAGTTTTCCTGTTAGCAAGAAAATTACAATTAGATATTGGTATTATTTTTTTCAGTGGCTAAAATAAAATCATATTGCAATTCTATGCCCTGATATTAACAGGACTAACACGTAAGCATTGGCGTAATTAGAACTTTTTTTGGAGGGGCCCAAGTCCCCCGACTTTCGCCCATAACACTCCCCATCAGGCATCTATGTAATTTGTACCACGTGTGTGGGTTGCACAAAATAAATTTACACATTTTATATACACAATAATTATTTACAAATTTGTTTAATACTAAAACTTAGAATAGAAGAATATAAATTTAATTCTTAAAAATAAGAGAAATTTGAGATTGATTAAAATCAAGAGTATATTAGGTATATGGAGATACCTATAATTAAAATTTATCATATATAAGTTTCAATTTGCTGTTTTTTTTTCTGCAAAAGTATTTAGCACACTCTCGAGCGCTAGTTCCCTTAATTGTATCCTACCCTTCAATTGATGTTGCAGCATTATTAGTTACGTAGAATGTAAAAATTAAATAGCTTAATTCTAATACAATTTTACTTAATACGTTAACGTAATGAGAATTGTATTGTATTTTTTCTATTTACTGGCGTTGCGTATTGCATTTCGACCCATGTATTTATTTTTTATAACATAAGATTTTACTAACTGACGAATTTTTTTTTTATATATTTCCATAACTTTCAGACTACCTAGTTACGTCAATGCATGTAACGTGTCTACAACAGCATTATGTATGTACATATTATATTCATATCGTTTCCACAGTTCATAACAACAGATCGTGAACAGTGATTTAACTTTTTTTCCCAAGTATAAAATTAGACGTGACAACATACTTGAAAACAATACTCGATGAACTTCTTTTTATCGTCACTATGTACACGTACCTCATCTTACGTTTCCGAGAATACTGTCATCAGGAAGAAAATAAGTAGAGAGTGTATGATGTAGCGTGGGAATAGTACAAAATGAATGTACAGATATAAGATCGTGAAAAGTAAGAGAGAAAAATGCATACTTCTAGTATGGTACGTACTCTCAAACGTATACGTTACGTATGTGTAATAAGAAGGTACCGGAAGTGAATGTGTACGCTGTTGTCGTAAAATATTCGTAATGCGTTACGTCTGTATCATCAAACAACTACAGGCAAACTTGTTTCAACTTGCGCTTTCTAATTGAAGTTTAAATGTGTGGGGTCCTTTCGCTGAAACATGTCGCGTGTTTACACGGCAAGAGACGAGAGATCGAAGACTACAGGGAAACGATTGCTGCAACGCCGTTACGTGTTTTTCGCTACGCACTATATTGTACGACAGCTTATAGCATACGCGTAGAATCGTTCGAACTGACTGGTCTAAATATCCCTACCAATTAATTTTGACTAGATGAATATCTTCCCCGTAACATTAATGGTGAATGGTCAAATTCTGGAATAATAAAAATGAGGAAATCTCTAGGTATTTTGTTGAAGTAAAAAAATTGTAACAATTAGTCTTTATTCCCGACTGTATGTAAATATGCATATCGCACACATGAGACAAAAGTGACACAACTAAAAAAAAACAGGTTTTAAGTTGTCTCACCTTCGTTACAAGTGTACGATATGAATTAATATGCCGTAAATAAGAACGATTATAGCTGCAAATTGTTCAGCAAATGTTTAAGGAGATATACGAAAAGGAAGTCCAGTGAACACGTTCTATTTTATATAATATGATAACCATTACATAACGTTGACTGAATTATGGGGCCCAAGGAAATACCTTTGCTGAAAACCAATGTAAATTCTGATTGGATGGAAAATATTAAGTCGATGAGTAAGGACTTTCGCTTTCTAATAAAGATAAAAAATAAAATCAAGCAAATTACAACAATAAAAACACTGCGTTCAATAAAAAGTGAATTTTAAATAAAGTAAACGTTAACTTTATTTTTAACATATACTTATAAGATCAGGACTTTGTAGAATATATTCATTATTTAAAGAAATATTCAATACAGTTGTTACTCCCAGTGGTAATTCAACTGTGACCCTTGCAATTGGTAGACATTGAAAGTTTGTTTCGATTCAGATGTCACTGCATCGAAAACAATGAGTACTACAAAAGGAGTGTTATTCAACAGAGAACTCTGCAGTATACCATACATCAATCACGAATACGTGTGACCACATACGATGCACATATACAGAAGCAAATCTAATATTGCTTGCGAAGTCCGTACACGAGTCAGAGATAAATATGGCGCCATCTACCGACACATGCTCGACATTGTAGATCGTAACGCAAAACACCTTACATATTTCTAGCATTTAACAACCGTTTAACAAACGACAAACTGTTTCATTGACAAACTAAATAAAGCTGACTGAAAATAAGTTAAATTAGTATTACTAATACTTATTTATGTATACATGAATACAATGCGTGCGTAATAATTGGCAAAAAATATGATTATAATTCGTAGCACCTAAACGAAATGTCACGTCTGGTGCCGGTTCGAGCACCTGTGAATTAACAAAAATTGTGTTTCAAAGGTTATTTCACGAAGAGTATTTATAGCAAGTAAAAAAAAGTGTTTGCATTTGTATTAATGTTTTAAAAAATTTCATTACTCTATCTTATCTGTAGAGAGCTTTCAAATAACGTATGTATTTCGTGCTACTTGTATATGGTTCGTTCTATTCAATAGATTGATTATTACAAGACTCTAATGTGTAAATACATTTTCCATTCACTGCATACGTTTCTGCAAAGTGTAGTAGTCAAGCTACTTTTATCACTTCAAAATTGTTTCAACGCGCCGTAATTAGCGTAATGTCAACGTTTGGTTGTTTAAAATTTGCAGAAGTAAAATCCTGAATACTACCAAGGGAATGAGAATGTGCGACTTACCACACCCCATATCGTCAGGTATTTCAATTGTCCTGGATTGTACTTTTTGAACGCAGACATCTCAATGGGTATGCGAAGCTGGAACCCACTGTACGTCGTGAACACATATGTCAGGAACATCGCCGTGTGGAACAATTGGTTTACTGTATACGCCATGTTGCCGAGCCGCTGCAAAACAGAAAGCAATTTGTCAAATGGATGCGTCCATTTCAGGCAAACCCGTCTTTTACTGAGCTTGTTGCGATTGCTTCTGTAGCCCCCCATGTTCCCTCTCGGGTTTTCGGTTGTGATGACGTTGTAGGTTAGGTTCAACTGACAATCGGCAATCAATAGCCCGAATGGGTTCTCTGCCATTGTACGAAATAATATTTTACTTATTTTCTACCTGCAATGACGAATACCGGTACGTTATATTTTGTTGATGTCCTTCAATAAAATATAATCTAAGATATGAATAATATCTTTAGTAAATTATTTAATTGAGAATTTTTTGAACTGAATATTATTTTTTAATTCACACCGAATATTGAAATGCATTTTGTTTGAAATATTTAGGCATGTTTAGCATATCACTGAACCTACATCAAATTTTCATCACAAATCATTTTTTAGGGGGAATATTTCCTCAAATTTACGAAGATTTAAAAGTATATATTAAAAGTATATATTAAAATTAACAGGTGTCGTATTAGCATTTACCATCGATGGCTGGACTTCGAATTCGATACAAAATTATATACTTCTAACACTTCATTACATAACTCAAAATTTTGAATCACATAATTATACTTTAAATTTGCAACATTACTAGAAACACACAGACATAGATATATTCAATGTTCAGTAGGTATATTAAGTTCATTAACAACGTGAGGCTTAATCACAGAAGAACGGGCTCGTCTTTACTTCGGATAATGGTCGTAATCTTGTAAAAGCCAGAAATACACATAAGAATGGTGAAATTAACTGTTATGACAGGAATGAAGAACTTTGAACAATATGAGATAATACGTAAGAAATGTCACAATGTAGTTGCTTCACGTTCAATATCTGTCAGAGAAGAAAGTATGACAATACAGAAATCTATAACCCCGAACACAATGCCCCTGCGACTAATACAAATGGTAGATCCTCGTTGGATTTAATTTACATTATGTTTAAAAGATTGAATCTATTGCATACGTCCTTAAATACTGTATTATGCCATGGACATGTGCTGTAGAACTTAAATGTAGAGGAATGATACTTTGTACAAGCTCTACTAACACTAAGAGGATTCGAACCATTTAAGAGGGTAGTCCCATTTCGATGGGTAAACAAATTGTTTTTTTTAATCACATTTTCTTAAAGTACAACATTTCGAACCTACGTAAAACTCTAAGCCTGCATTCGACGAAATGACAAAGCTACAACGATTTCAAGAAAGCGCTGCACAACTAGAACTAATTTAACTGCTCTTTCTACGGTAAATATTTAGAAGAGGGGAGACAGTTCCGATGACCTTGACTTGACAAAGATATATCTTCAAGGTCACCCTTCTTAGTGACCCTTAGAAGTTTCTAGTCGTCTCCCATTATTTGTTAAAAAGTAATACTTAAAGTACCTTAATACTTAAAAAATACTTTAAATACCTGGCATAAACATTATATTAATAGCATATTTGTTTCCTTAAGTGATTGCGTGGGCAGGCGAGAGACCTCACCCCGGAAAAAATCTAACCCAAACCTAATCTGACTTTGTTTCTGATTAAATTAAAACGAAATTTGGGTTAGTTTAGGGTTAAGTTTTTCTCGGGGTGGGAGTGCAGGGAGCTGTTGGGGTGCTGGCCGTCCACGCAATCATTTAAAGAAACAGATATGCTAATCATATAATGTTCGTTGAATGTCATAACAGAGCCATCCTCTCTTTTAACAGTCGGTTTTATGCAGTTCTCAATTAATTGTTCACCCATTCGACACCGAGCATGTGTCTTTCCATTTGAACCGAACAAATTGAACTTTGATTCCTCGGTGAAAATGACTTACACTGTTCTTGCGTCCAGTTGATGTGATCTCTAGACGTCTTGACGCGTACTTTTTACTCAAATTCATTGATTGTTCACAGTCAAACTGTCTCAACGTAAATTTTTGTATTTTCAGAATACGCTAATAAGAATCTATAGAATGATTAGATATTTCAAGCTGACAACGATCCCAAACAAACGTCGTGACATGCGAAAAAGTTCATGAACGATCATAATGTTAATGTAATAATGTGGCTGGCATAATCCCCAGATTGAAACCCCATTAAGACATAGTGGACTGATGTAGAATGTAGAGAAAGCAGTTAAACAAAAAAAACGGTCAATTAAAATAAATTATATGAAGTCGTCCAAGCGCATGGACCATCACTTCTGTTGAACGTTGTACCGACTCCTCTCGATTATCGTCTCGAACTCGGATGATGGGGATAACCAGGGCCAACCAGGGCCGTTCCTGAGTTGTTGACCGCCCGGGTGCTATCGATAATTTAATATTATTTAATTAAGAATGTGATATGCAGTCTTTGGTTTTGTATCTACATATATACATAGTTTTTAAACATTTATCATTCAAAAGGAATATTTCTTCATTTATATTTTCATAAAATGAAACAAAAATCCTTTAAAAAAAATTGTTTTATTTATAATTAATATTTTATTCCACATATAAGTACAAAACTAACGTATAATGGTTGTAATAGTGATGTTATAGTTGATAACCAGCTACCATTAATTACCTACACGAATTTAATCTAATAAATATGGCTAAATATCTTATGCTATTATAGGCTGTCTATACTCATATACAAGTGATGTTAAAAAAATTACATATAAAATTAATTTGATTGAATTCCATTTGTCTAAAATTTTCAGAATCATAAAAAGTCTTGATTGTTATTTTTACTAACCAAAATTTTACATATAATAAACGATATGCGACCGTTCCTGGATTTGGTCGCCCACGTGCGGCGGCACCTTTTGCACCCCCGCCAGGAACGGCCCTGGGGATAACGCCTGGACATTGGACAACAATGGCGTAGAACAAGCCAGATTATAATCGAGAGGAATCTGTATACACAAAATGTTAACAACTATGATGCTACGGGAAATATTCTTGAAATAACTGCTATTGCGTTCTAAACGTGATGTCGAGTCACACTCGACATAAGACCGCAAAAGGTTAATTTGAATCAGTCCACGCAGAAGTAAATTCAATAAACAATTCGAACAAATACAACACGGATGTTACTCTTACAACTTTGCAGACGTTTTACAACCGTATTGTAAACAAACGTGTTATCATTACGATAGATCTACAATCTGTGAATGAGCGTCGAATGTTTGTGAGATAATAGGAATGTTAGTTTTCGACCTTCAACGTTCATCATCGAAAATGTAACTACTTTTTCAATTTGTTACAAAGCGACGTGTGGTCTGTCGGCCATCACAATTTCGTGACGTTCTTAATGAATTCGCTGATTATCATGCAAGAATATTTCCAGGCTCGATTATGGGAATTGTAATTTCTAATGTGTATACTGTATACACGACCATTTTCTTCAAATTCCTCGCGTTATCTCACCTAACATGAATTCAGTTACTGTAGATGAACACTTTTATAAATAACAATTTATTTCTATCTACTACATATTCAGCAGTATTATAAAACTTTACAATTCTTGCTAAATATAAGAATTGCTTATATTTACGACGGAAGTTGCTCCTCGAAGTCAATGACTAATCGTTAAGGTTAGCACATTATCTGCCCCGATTATAGGGGTCACAGCCGCGATGACCCCTCGCGCCGCCCGCAGGGCAACCGGGCCGAAGGGGTGGTACTGGAGGTACCACCTCTCGCGGTCGGCCCACGAGAAGACAGCGTCGAGACATGACCCCTCGGTGCTGTAGGTAGGAGGTGGAGGGACGGCACCACAGCTGTCTCGGGGGGGGGGAGCAATCGCTACCCCCCTCCCCCAGGGAAGGGCCCTCCCTTAAACACCTATAGGGAGGGCATGTGCGGGGCTGGTCGTGGTCATGCCGAGCGTTCCCGTTACCAGCCCTACGCCACCGGGGGGTTTTTACTGGGTGAAACCCCACATTGGCCGTCTCCGCCCCCAGTGGAGGCGGTGCATCTTTATCAAGGTTCCCCCCCCCCCCGTTAAAAAAAAAAATTATCTGCCCCGATAGTCATCCATGACCTGCGGTATTAAATTGTACGAAAAAACATTCTATTTTTAAACGGTAACATTTACAATGTTGCAAATCTGATGTGTTGTAATGATTCAAAATAATGCGTGATCAAGTCAGCATGTAAACATTTATCCTTAATAGCAGAAGTTAAACAGACGTATTTTATTATTAATATTGTCCCAAAAATCAAAATTTTACGACTCGACATGTTATTTAAGGATATTATTGGAACGATATAAATGGAATATACTAACAATTTCTCGTGGATCACGAAACGAACTATCATTCCGCTGTTCCACTGATATAATGCCAACATTCATGGTTTGAACTTAAGTAACTTACAGCGGAGGTATTATTAAGAGTTAAGTAGAGTCAATGGATACTGATTACAGACAACTGACCTAAGCAACCACTTTCAACGAGTGTTAATAATATTTACAATATAATAAACAAACATTAATAATATTTTCAAAATATTATTTATTAGTTATCGGTGTTAAATATTAGTCATAATTAGATTGCAGATTTTATACATTTGTAGCATAACGGAACATCTGAAATGCATATGAAAATAGAACATGCATCGGGTTTAATATATTTTTGATTTTATTCTGACAAACAACTTCAGAGAAAAAAGAAGTTTTTACTTTTAATCCTATCTTTAAACACTACTTAACAAATCTGAACCTTTTTCCTATCTTCCTAAGATGATTAAAGTTTATCGCAGTGTTTATTCTATTTGCAAAATAGTAGAATCGTTAATACAATAAACAAATTTTCGTTTGATTTCTGTTTCTGTAAATAATATTCGATCCAGTAATGATTGAAAGTTTTTAAACGTTATTAACGCTGTGCATACAATGGGACGTTTTACTGCAATTTAAATATGTATCATCTCTGAAGACCATTGAAATAAAATTACATTTTCTTACATTTCCTTTTCTCCGTTAATTAAGAAAATATTTTGCTGAAGCAGAAACGATCGTAACGCAATAAACATTGTTTCAGTCATGTACTGATTTCAAATTAGCAATGAATCACTCAGTCATCATGTTGAATATCAAAATCTGGCTTCAAGATCAGAAAAGTTGCCGATGTCACTGTCAGAAATAGTTGTACATTCTAGAATCTTGTTAATCAAAACAATGACGTAAATTTTGTCTTCTTAAATCAGATAAAATACAATTTTAAAGAAAGTCAATTAAACGAATACAACATTTCTTAATGTTTTTAATACATATGCAAAGAGACTGATAAATATTAGGTGCAAAAGGTGTGTTGATCTTGTACAAAATTTTATTTCGAATGCAGTTGTAAGGTTATCATATATGTGTTGCTTAATGTTTTCTATTTTCGTCGAAATTCCGTTAAAAAATAATGGAGTTATAATAAAAACATTGTCGAAGTTTTGAAATGTCTTCTGAAGGAAGTTGTTTACTTGTCATATTTTATTCATTAAATTAAATTAGTTTTCCTTGGAAATGCGATAATAACAGATGCTCTTTAAAAGAAAAATAAATCGAATTTTTCCTATCCACTCTCGACGACGTAAATGTGAACATTGTGCAAAGTAACAGGCCACAAATTATCCTCGAGTTACTCCGAGAAACGGTATTAGACTTCTCGACACTAACGAGCAATTAAACTATTTTTATAGATAAATTTAAATGGATTTATAAATTATAGTGATCTAGAAATCAATTTTATTTAACTATCTTTATAAAATCCATCTAGCAATTTAATATCTGTCCTGAGGGGTGAAATGTAATTGTCGAGCATTTTATCTTCAGCAGCAGTGCCATTAATCCGAAATTGAAACAACTGAAAATCGAATTATAGTATTATAACAACGCAATTTTAACGAACTACATAGTGGGACTTTTTGTCCGTATTACGTAATACTTAGCTTCCTTCAATTCTGTATATAATAAAATGTATGTACAAAATTTGTATTTCTCACTACTCAGTTCCGTCTATCTACTAGTGTAATTGGACTCAATTCTCGCATCGTCTCGATCGCACGTTCTGCAGAGTCGTGCAGATTCTTAGACGTGCAATAGGCGTTTCTAAGTTTCACACAAGAAATTATAATGGGATTTATTTAACGGCATTAATGTTTCTAATATACATCAATTAAATAATAAGAAGTGAAACAAATGGAATGCTTAAGTAAATAAAAAGATAATGAATTAATTACGTAAAATACTGAGAAATGTGATGCAATATAAGTGTGTTTTATTTGACTCGTGGAGGAAATCTAACGAATTGCAATATAAGTGCAAATAAAGTGAACAGATCCTAGTTTGACTCCAGTTTCTGTAAACTAACTCCCAAAAATTTATATTTGCATAAAAATCCGCAGTCTACTTATTACTATTTATTGTATTATTAAACGTGTGTCTGTTTCCATAACAGAAGGGGCTCTCTATATTTTGTCAATTTTGTAGAGCATGAAATATTTCACAGAAAGTACCACAACAAATTCCCTTCACAAACAAAAATTCGACGAAAATTCTACTGTTTATGTATTCCTATCTGGACACTTACCTGCAAGGATACTGCATGTATGCCAATAAGTTGAGTGAATCCGTGTGCACGTACCGGTGGAGCTATTCACAATAACCGCACCGTGGATAGATGGCAAGCCTTGTTGATCCACGAAGAAGAACAATTTCGACAGAAAACTGGTCACGAACTGACACCAAACATACCTTACGACTACACTGCATGATGAGTGAGACGAATTTATCGAAGCTCTAGGGAGCCGTTACCTGATTCGTTGTTGGCCAATGTAAATCTTTGGTAGGGGCGCTTGTTATCAGTATGGTCTTCACTCGTGCACTTCCCCCTCCACCCCAACTAGAGTCATACCAATGAGGAAAAACGTTTTCTGGGTAAAGTACGAATGTTCGTTAGAAAACAATGATTTTTCACGCGTGACGATGGAATAAGACTAAATCATTAAGTCATGGACGGTACTCGAACCTTACACTCACAACTTGACGCTCACTGTGACTCGGTTTATAACCGAATGAGATTTAATAACATGTGAGATAAGTTTGTTGCGACACTATGCAACGTTTCTGTTTTATACTATGTATTGCTTTAACGCGTTGATGCATAAATTTTGTAAAAAACTTGTTTACATGATGCGTGGTGTTAAAATGTATTAATAATGACTGCCAATACAGACGTAAGTTTTTATTTTCATGAACGATATGCTAATCGACTAAAACCAAGTGCGATAGCAGTAGGATATTTTACATACTTTGTATTACTGTATGTTTGCTTATACTTATCGTTAGTTTCGTATTTTTAGGTACGTAAAATTGTTCGGTGAATTATGAGTGCCGAAAATGTGGAGCAACAAATATTTTCCGACACTCACAGTAATTATATTAGTGCACATAAACTTTCACTCTGGTAAACTTATGTAATTCCTCCAGTTACTTCTGAGATTAACTTATTAAGAATAAACTCTGAGAAACAAAAGCATATTGATGTGGCTCAATTCTATTGTTTCTAAGTTATGAGCTAAAAACATCAATCAAACTTGACTTTGTCACTACATTCATAAAAATGTGATAAATTATTGTTCAAACATAAACTTTGTACACATCATTGAACCAGTCTTGAAATTCAAAATATACTGACAATAATAAAACTATATACAAGATCCATTTAAAAAAATTACGTTTACAATGAAATCTCTTGTTAACAAAAAACCTGTATATGCTTGCACCAAACATATCGTATATACAGGGTGTTAATAGAAATGCGGGATGGAATGACGAAATTGCATTTGAGGTTTCGTTTCTGAGTTATTAATTGTTAAAAATATTTATTTTATACCGAAGACGACTTGTTAAATACGTTTCATAATAACATTGTAATTTTTTTAAACATGACTACATATTTTTATTATTGCTCGGTTATTAAGCATTTCAAAACAAATTCAACGACATATTTGAAAGTTCTGTTTGAATAATAATTTAATTGAATATTGCTGGCAAATATCAAGTCCGCTTAGCTTGTTACCATAGCATATGATCCGCGAGAGAATATTCAAATAGTGATCCGAAAAATTATTGTTCAAACAGAACTTCCAAATGTGATGGTCAATTCGTCTTGAGCTGCTTAATAACTTGGCAATAATAAAAATATGCAGTTTCATTAAAAAAAATTATATTGTTACTAAAAACTCAGTAAATAACAATTAAAAAAGAAATTTAAATATTCTATTAAGTTTGTGACATGAAATCAAACAACTTTGGTATGCAACATGTTTGCATATTTTCAATGGTTAGAGAAATAATAGTACTTGTACATTTTACCGGAATTCCATGCGCTGTGCATAGGGGCGGCAACCAAATGTCTTTGAAGCTCCATCTTGGCTACAATTGTGAAATGACACTAATGAAATTTGGTATGCTTATCGAGAAATATTGAAGGGGAAACATATATATTTTTCAGACTTTTAAAAACGTGAGCATTGATTCGTTTTTGCAAAATAAAAATGTATTTATGATTTTCATATTGTAAAACAACGCGTACGACCAAATTAAAAATATATTTAGCAAGATGAATCTTTTGCGAAGCAAAGGAAAAAAAATGTTGTCTGCAAGTGTAATAGTTCCCGAGATAAAAATTCGTTTATACAGTCATGTACGTCTTATTATTGTAAATATACATTTATATATACATACGTATTGTAATATGTACTTTACACTACCCTGATATACAGCAACATACTAAAAGTACTGCTGAACTATTTCGCTTCCCTATTAAAAACAAAACAGATTTTGTAACTTTCCTTGATACCTTCTTTAACAGAAAGATCTCTATCGCTTGCTATGCTTTGTCACGTACGCGAACAACAAAGAAGGCTTCCTTTTTAACCCTTCACCCTTTCTTGGACGCTGGAATGAACAGGCTTAGATAAGGATCGTCACTTCCGTGCTGATGTAACGATCTAGATTTTCCAGGAATTACAGTTACAATGAGAGGATGCATACGTGACGTTTGGATCGATTTTCGGGTATAAGTGGTCCACACAACTTGTTCAACCTGAATAACTTCTAAAGTATGCATTGTATGAAATCATTTTTTATAGAAAAGTTGTATGGTTTGGAGGGATACATCATGTAATGCATATATTTTTTTTGTAAGTGGAGAAGTTTCGAAGATTAGAAGGTCAACTTCGTTTTTTAAAATGAAATGCTATATTTTTTATGCCAAAGTATCGAAGAGCGTTATGTTACAATCTTAGATGGCTGAAATGAGTGATTCGACACGTGACTATAATAATATATATTTAATTAACTATTACTATAATAATGACGTATAATGGCTACCTCCACGTTCGTTCTCGTTTACTATCTATCGCCAACTGCCGAATCATTTCCTTCCGCACATATCCGCGACTGGCAGTGCTCATGTCGGCATGTACGTAAGTAGGCACGCGGCAAGTTTGGTTGGTGTTATAAAACTGTTACAGTTAAATTGTGAGTAAAAAAGTACTGACCTTTATTAGTCATAAACCTAACAACTAGAAATCCCTATTTCACGTGTATTTCACGTACACGGTACAGGTACTTCAAGTACGTGTCATTTTAAGTACACGGATACACGTGTACTATTTCGTGTATATTTAAAGACACATGAATGTATTTATAATACCATAACGTATCTCCATTCTGGTTCCTATTCATTTTTAGAATACAGTTACTAATTTCCGAAAGCAAAATATAGTTATACAAAATAGATGCAAAACTAAATTTGAA
Source organism: Dufourea novaeangliae (assembly GCF_001272555.1). Taxonomy (NCBI): domain Eukaryota; kingdom Metazoa; phylum Arthropoda; class Insecta; order Hymenoptera; family Halictidae; genus Dufourea; species Dufourea novaeangliae. The sequence goes on along the minus strand of NW_015373895.1, from coordinate 1,202,207 downwards.
AACCACTCACATTAATAAAGGGTGAAGCCGGATAAGGGGATAAAAGTGCCCTTAGACCGATTTGAATAAGCGTTATACTATTTGATAGTTTGTCAAGAAAAAACGGTTCGTGCCTTTATCTCGACCAGGAGGGTAGTAATAGGGAAAAATCGGATTACCGTTTTTGTTCTGTTTTTCCTATTTGTGAGCGTGCAAAAATTCTGTAAAATATATACAGTTCTTTCAGAAGTGCTGTTGGAACGGAACGGAAACGGTGGAATATCTCACGAAGGAGTAAAGTTATCAAAAAAATGTTCATACAAAAGTTGTTCGGTACAAAGGGGGACATTACGTGGTGTAAATAATTTTTCTGTAAGTGGAGTAGTGGGGGAGATATCAAAATCAAGTCAATTTTTTTAAACGGAACCCTGCATTTTTTTATTCATATTATGATAGTGTTTGTTGAGACGAATACAACGAACTGCCACATGATATCCACTTGTGGCGAAAATTGTTATTCAACCAATTACGAACTGATACGGCGTAATGAGGAGGGGCACCATCATGTTGAAACCAGAAATTTCGTCTTAACATCATTGGCATATCATCCAAAATATTTAAGAAATGTGTTTGCAAAAACGTTAAATACGCTTGAGAATTAACAATTCCTTCAAAAAAATAAGGTCCAATTATTTTTCTGTTATGTATTCCGCACCAGACCATAACAGATTGTCTGTATTGATTATTTGTTTCATTGTATGTTTCTATTTCGTCACGTAGACTTCTTAAAATCTTACTAATTTATCACTTCTACAGGGAATGATATCATGTGGCAGTTCATTGTATTCGTCTCAACAAACACTATCATAATATGAATAAAAAAATACAGAGTTTCATTTAAAAAAATTAAGTTGACTTTGATATCTACCCCACTACTACACTTACAGAAAAATTATTTATACCACGTAATGTTCCCCTTTGTACCAAACAACTTTTGTACGAACATTTTTTTGATAACTTTAATCCTTCGTGAGATATTCCACCGTTTCCAGTTAAACGAAACACCCTATATATTTTAAGTTGAAATATTTTTAAATAAACACTATTCATTGTCATTTAGTTACAAATTTGAAAAATATATAGCGAATGTAATAAAAAAAACTTACTATTTCCGTGAAAAAACGTCGAAAAAATCGAAATACGGTTTTCGATTTTTAAAACTACGGCATACCCTAACAAAAAATCTCGAGAAAATTTATGACAATACTTATAACTAGACTGCGGTTAACTATGCTAACTATGCTTTCCAAAATTAGCAACTGTATTCTAAAAATTAATAGGTACGAATCGAAATGCACCTTCAGACAGTATATTTAAATATACGTGAAATAGTACACGTGTACTTAAATACACGTGAAATAGTACACGTGTCCGGTGTACTTAAATGAGATACACGTGCACACATGTACACGTATGCTTTTAATACACGTTCAGAATCACGATCTTTATAATAACACTATCAACACCTAAAAATTTTTGCACTTTTCAATAAGCGTTTCTGATAGACCTTTATGAGCTGAATACGAATCTACAAACCGTTTCTTTCCAGCACGTCCAGTTCGTGCAATAATCTTTGAATAATTTTTTTTTTAATTAAAAATTTTCAACTGTGGAATTATGTTGTGCTTTTACAGTAATAGTTATGCAATTTTTTTTTATATTAAATAATTCTCTGGACTCTTCCGAACAAACGGATATAAATTATTATTATATTATAGACATCTAAATATGTTTAAATAATGTTTAAAGTGAAAAGGACACCGAAAACACACCAATTTTGGCTGATATTCTTTAATTTATTTCAAAAACTAAAGGTTTGCTCTATCGCGTACTATGGTTAGATTTTCTCCTAGACCTTTCTAGCACATGCGGTATTATTTCATAGGGGACTTTATTAGAAAATGTACCACTAAACGTTCGCCAAATGATGTGGTTACAGCTTGACAGGTGTCCAGCACATTATACTCGGAGAGTAAGAGATGCACTGAACGAATTTTATCCAAATAAATGGATAGGACGTGGAGGATTAGTTTCTTGGTCACCTCGTTCTCCAGATTTAACCCCATTAGAGTTTTTTTCTCTGGCGAGCATTGAAAAATGCTGTTTATCAAGAAGTACCCACTACACCAGAAAATATGAAACAACGGATAATTGCAGCATGTGCTAGAATTAGTTCAGTAACGATAAGACATGCACGTGATGCAACGATACGAAGATTGCAATTTTTCATTGACGCAAAGGGGCACCACTTCCAGCATTTCCTGTAATGTAAGAAAGTTTATTTCACTACCACATTTAACCTTGCATGACCTTCAATGATAGGTCGCTGAAGTCCTCTCAACACTGGCTATCACATCGCGATAAAAAAAACATAGCATTCCATTAAAAAAAATATAAATGACCTTGAAATCTCCTCTATGCCTTCACCCACGCAGAAAATGTTTGTGTCACAATATCCCCCCCTCTATACCGTGTAAGTTTTATATATAACATTTTTTCATATTATTACAAATAACGGGAATATTCAAAGTGGACATAGTTATTACGCCACCCTGTATATATACCTATTAAAATAAATACTATTACCCGTGTGTTTTTCATTTTTAAAACATTGCAGTGATCTGAGTTGGTTAGAGCTGATTAATAAACAAAAGAATACTGTTCAAAGCATTATACTAATTTTGATTTAGATAATGCTTCAACCGTATTTTCCTTGTTTTTGTAATTAGCTCTAACCAACTCAGACAGAGACATAAACGCATCGCAGCACGAGCATATATGTATAATCATATTACATAATACAATCATGCTCGTAGATAAACTGCCGTAAGACGGTCGGCAATCAATACTAATGCAGACGCTGTTGGTAACGCACAATGACAGGCAGAATTCATTGAACATAGTGATACCGACAGTTTTCTGCAAATATCTAAGAAACTAAGGCCATTTGTCGATTATATGTAAGGAAAAAGTTGTTCAAAATCATGCCCCCGACATATTCAAAAATCATTGAAGTCATTCTATGTTGGTAATGACATATGCCCCCGAATTCCCTTCCTGTACTAATTGTCAAAAGGAAAAGGATTACTGATCGAATTGTCTATTCTGACAAAATAATGATAACAGATCAAATTTTTCCCCCCCCCCCCCCGACCCCACCAACGCTTTTAACAGTCTCCCAAAAACCATTCGAGAAAAATATTTTAAAAACGGATATCGTAAACTTCCTCACATTTACGTAAAAGCTGAGATTGGAAGATACTTTAGTAGATACCAGTTCGTCAGTTTCATTAATAATGTACTAAATAATTCAGAACCCATGACAAATAAACAGAAAACAAAAGAAAGATGTATTAACTTTAACAAAAAAAATTGTGGAAACTATAAGTTCTTGGACAACTAAATTCCAAGAAAAATCCGCAATATTTTACGCAGTAAAAGATGCGTTGTGAAAAGAGGCAGTAATTCTAGACATTGACCACTTGGAACGATTTTGCGTGGTATATGATATAGATAACAAATCCCTGACCTTCGATAACGTGTCTACTGATGAATCTAAATCATCCAGCGACACGTTTACGTCGCGTGGTGGAATTCACGAGAAGAAACGTCTCGTACGAAAAAGACTAAATACATTAAACATTTGTATACATTACCATAAATTTTATTTCTGAATATTTACCAATAAAAATCAATTAACTGCATCCGAAATAATAAGAATAGAAGTAATAAAATTAATAAAACAAAGAGAAAAACTTTTATCTCGAAATGTTAGATTACAGCACTTAAAAGAAGGAAAAGAGGAACTTTAGGATATCATTTAAAGATACCATGATATTTTTGTCTTACCCAATGATCCTTTCCCTCTAACGTTCATCTGACCGATACAGTCCCTATAAAGAAAAAAAAAAAGAAATACGAAGACAAATAATAGACCTGTTGGAAAAAGGAATTATTAGAGAAAATTCTTCCTTCAATTCCCTGTCATGGGTAGTATTACAAAAAATACCCAGATAGCACATGAAGCCTTGAAGATGCCTATTTTAAACCTATTTTAGGTCAAAGACGTCTTTAAGCCGTCTTTAAGGCGTCATGTGCTATCTGGGTAGATGTGTCGGGAAAATAAAAATGGCGAATCGTAATAGATACAAACCGTTTTAGATACATACCCCTAACCTAATATTGAAGAAATTTTAGATAATTTAAGAAAGACATGATACTTTTCCACCCTGGATTTGGTATTTGGATTTTACCAGATTGAAGTCAAAGAAGAAGATAAAAAAAAGCCGTATTTTCAACTCCCGACGAACATTTTGAATTTAATAGAACGCATTTTAGTTTAACGAATGTTCCTTCTACTGTGCAAAGAATGACGAACAACGGATCAAAGGATTTAATTGGAGTTTGTTGCTTTGTCTACATTTATATGGATGACATTTTTATCTATGGTCGGGATTTGAAAGAACATAAAGTAAATGTCAATCGCGTTTTTCAAAGATTAAGAGATGTACATAGGACTTTGACCTCAACCTTATAAATGCGAATTCTTGAAATCAGAATTAGCATATCTTGAGCATGTTATTTCTGAAAAAAGTGTACAACCGAATCTAGAGAACATCAAACAAATTAAGGAACATCTTAAAACTAAAAATAAAAAAGAAGTTAAATAACTTGTGGAATTAATAGGATATTACAGAAAATTTATAAAGAAAATTTGGATAACAACCCTGTTTGAAATTCGAATACGTCGTTCGCGCGCCGACGCGCAGCCAAGTTTCCCGAGATTTCGCCGCGTTCGATCAAGTATCGATACCGTGGCGGTATCGATTCAACGCTAATACGGTTTCGCACTTTCACTCGTATATTTCATTACAGAAAACGAAGTGTATATCATATTGTTTTAATAAAATGTTTGAATGTTTTTAGATGTTTTCAGTTATAATCAACTAAATTTCATATTATGCTTAATTCGTAATGAATATTAGTTATGTAAGCAGATAAACTTATAACAAAGTCAGTGTTGGGCACAAGAATGTTAAATATCTTTAAGGTGGTTATTTATAGAAATCGAAAAGCTGCAAAAGGTAAAACTTTATACATATGCAGTTTATAAATGAGATTAATATCTATTTAAAAAAATGTTTTCCTGGGGGTGTGATAGTACATAACTTATTAAAATAGTACAAAATAAAATTGAACCAATAATACTGTTCTATATAAATTTATATTTATAACATTATTTGTTTTATAAAATATTGTAGAATAATAATTCCTAATAATAAAAGAATAATAATTCCTATAAATATTACATACATGAAATAATTAAACATCTCAACCTGTATATAATTGTACAATTATTTCAGTTGAAGATACAATTAATTTTTTCAGTGTATTCTCCTCAATTTGTTACTTATAATTGGACTGCGGATTTTATGCATTTATAGTCTATACGGCACTCCCAAATACAGTAAAAGACAAAACCTTCAACAGAAGCAACGAATTTTCTATTTTATCCTTCACCCAATAAGATACTTAAGAGAAGAAAGAAATTCCTACATTTGCTCGTGTCTTTATAAATTACTTTATAAAATGTCATTTTGCATAAAAGTCCGCAATCTACTTATAATATTTCACTTCTAAGACACTTTTGAATATATGTATAAAAATATTGGTAAATGTTTAATTCTTTGTCCAGCGATCTCTACTTAAAAATATTAACAGGAGGTTCTCAATAACAAAATCATAGAGCAATAGGATTGAATATCTTAAAGATATTATGAAAATTTAATATTGAGTATGTCAAAATGACTGATTATGAGCCAGAATGAATATTTCAGTATCATTAACAAAGAAAACATAATTAGTCTTAAAAACTCGGAAGATACTCGACCAACGAAGAAATTGTTCGTGATAAGTAATAGCCCTTTCCATACTAAACAACTTCTGTGAATGTAATTAAAATTTCCTAATATCTCTAAAAACAACGGAGATAATTAAGATGCCCGTGAAATGCGTATATCCAGCCCACCATATATGCAGGTGCGTCCACAACTGAACGTCCGAGTGGTGGGGAGAGAACGCAGGTGATTGGAGCTCGCTTATTGTATATTCATGGAATTCTGGCACCGATAAATATTTGGCGCCGAATATTAGTGTTTCTTAACAATTTATATCTTAAAAAATTGCTCTCGATTTGCTTCCTCAGAATCTAAAATTGCTCCCATCGCATCGTTTATATTTACATAATACATAAGATATTGAAATATTGCTGGAATTCTGGCCTTCGACAGCCCCGAAGGCTGCAATAAACGAGTGCCTACTTATGTTCTCTGCACATTCTTATCCTAAGAATTCCTTTCTTGTTAGTATCCACGGTATCCGTAGATGGCGCACGATTGAATCGGATCGGTGACAGTTTCGAAAGGACAGTTTGGCGCCGAACGTGTTCTACAGCTGATGGAGTGAGGAAGTGTGTTCTTTTATGTGTGATCGTTTCGAGAATTCGTCATGTATGCTGCAAATGAACAACAACAAACGGTTTTAGTCCCTTTTGATACTCTGTGAAGTGGTCACGTATGATGTATCGTATGCGGTTGCAGTCACTCGATACGAAACTACGTTGTTGACGTAGCATAAACAGGTAACTACTTACATATATGTATACTACACATCTGTGTCGCACACTAGACAGGGAACATATACCTAGTAAACGCCAAATAAGCCATAACTGTTTCGCGCATCTGGAATGAAAACGAGAAGTCTCTCGAACCCCCGATTCCCCCTTTTTGGTGCTATCTTCTGTAACGTGGGCCATAGAATTTATCATACACCGGGTGACTTAATGAACTGTTGTTTAAGCAGGAATACTTTTGAATTGGCACATGTGTACGTCACAGTCACTCGATTTTTGATGCTACACGAGGCATAATGATGTTCAATTGTTTAAGACATTGGTAACTAAGGTAACCGAGAGAAATATACGCAAACAAGACCGAAATTCGTCATTTCGCAGTATGGTAGGCTTCGTTGGCGTCGAGTATATGTATGTAACTAGTTTTATTATATCTAGCTTTTTGTTGCTGTCGTGATCGGTTAAACCTTGAATATTTAATTGCCTGAAATAGTAATCGAGCGACTGATATGCGTCATTGTAAGATTTTATTAATTGTGTATTATAGACCTTGTGGTCATTAAATGTGAAAAAAGATGGCGTGAAACTTTTTTTTCCCATTTGTGATAAATTTAGACAATGCCATGACTTGTTCCGAAATACTTCATACATAAATTACTTTTTTAATAATACTGTCTTAGTTAATTATTAAGTTAGAATTATACGAACTGTAATAATGAAATCTTTCTTACGACTTTTCCACACTGTGATTATTCCTCTCTCGAAGGAAAAAATAACGTATTAACGGTATACTTTCTTTTGTGTCTTTCTATTTGAATTGCGTCTTGATAATTTTACATTTTCTCCGGTGCGGAAGGGAAATCGATCGGTACAGCTGTACTTGTTACACTATTACGATTGGTGTCCTTGTTTGCAATAAGTATACGTTTTCATTATTCTTTCGACTTTATTTTATTTGTAACCTATATATAATATTTAGCACTTTACTATCCATTAGTTTATAAAAACAGTATGCACTTCTGGTTCAATTAACATCATGTCTTTTAAATGCAAATTCTGAAAAGGTAGAGTCTTAATTATATTGTCGCTGCACGTCTATAATTTCTTAGTGGGATCGAATCACTTACAAATAACTTTTCGGTTAATAAAATAATACCAAAAATTGATTATATGGACACCAGTAGAAAAACGTAGTCTTGTTATTATTGATTGAGCGATATGATTGGGTTGCGTCATAGTAGCCTTTATTGTAAGTGGAAAGACAGTGTACTCATTGCAATTATAAGAAAACGAAATTGATAGTTATAAACTAAAGAAAACAAAGTATCGTAATAAACTATTTTAAATCCAAGGAAGTTAAGAAGGAAAGGTAAAAGTTATTTATTATTGAACTTGATAATTCCTACGAATGTAAATAGTCGTTGGATCGATGGACGCAATGTATCAGAACCTCGAGAAATGGGTTGCGGCCACCGTTTACATCACCAAAAGAAACCGGTCATTTCTGTCTCCTTCGTCACTTGCTCCTACCGTTATGTTGCGTAATCTATGTATGGCGGCGTTACCTGAACAGGTTTGTTTTCGTTCTTCGAGCAGCACACGATGCACCGCAAGGAAAACATGAAATCGGAAACTTATATGTGCTGTAATTTCGAAATCGCGCGATAGTTTATTAAATATTGGGCCGGTTTTCACAATAGGTGGTTTCATTCTGAAATTATCTTGGCGCGACTGTCCATTCATGTTTGAATTTATACGTTATTAAATCGTTTAGAGAAATTTACAATACTACTGTATATTCTTAGATAATTTATTGTTACTAATGATTAAGTAAATTCATTCATTTGTTATATAAGAAAACAATATATTTAAAAAGAAAAAGTCACAATTTTGTTATTTTCAGTGATAAGCTTGATCCATATTCGATTGTAACCATTTATTACTTATTATTACAATGTTTACACTGAAATAATGATTTAATATTTTTTAAATAGAGGGTTAATATACACGACAATATATGTAAATTACTACCAGGAATTAAATGATGTTTTGCTCATTATAGGAGTATGAGTTAAGGATTATTTATTAAACTATCAAGAAATTATTGGATTTTCTCCCTTTTTATGATCAGTTTTATATAACCAAGATAATCAACATAAAAATTTCTTGAATTATTTATTTATGGAATAGGTACGATAGAACAAAGTCTCTGCAGAGTATATTTGCGTAAGGTTTGAAAATTTATTTCTACGTCGAATTTAATTGCAAATTTGGGTTAGGTAAAATGTATTATTGCATAGTTTCTCCGGCGCGGCGTGACCATAATCCAGGCTTAACTGAATCTTTTCGGCCGATTTTTGGAGGCAACGCCTCCTTTCTCCCGACATACGTCTGGGCCCCCGTGACGGCCAAGAAGCTCGATCCACTTCAGGCGCGTGCCATATCAACCACACGTGGCGCATTAGGGCGACACTCGACATATTAATTCGTAGGCGGACACGCCCGTCAGAGTAGCACGAGCGGACGCGTTTTGTACTTGGTATACGAATTATAAATATTTTGATATTTAGATTTGACTATCAAATTAATATACACTATTTATTCAGAGATATAATGTACATTTTATACACCATAAATATACTTCAGATATGTAAAGTTTATATATAGGAAACTAATTAAATTAATATTTAGTAGGTGCAGACGGGTACAATGAAAATGCGGTTCAATTTACTATTACTGTTATTATAATTATTAAACTGACTAGTGTACTCTTTATTTTACAATGAATAGGAAATAATTATATGCATATAAAAATATAACACGAGCACTGACAACCGAAAAAGAATACATATATTGTAATTGAACAAAAATGGAGCAGTTTTATTATCTGTGATACATAATTCGCTGGGAAATATATATTATGTATAAGTAAAATGTACACAAAAACTTCACTAACTCGAATTATAAGGAGGTGTTTCTTTTGGTACTGATTCTAAAATTTTATATTGATGATGTAGAATCTTCTCTTTCAGTATCATATTAACAATAAATACACATTATGTTTGCTTTAGAGTGCTTCCTACGTACAAAACTTTTACATGCCTGGCATTTAATTGTTGTACTATTAATATATTAATACACATCTTACATTGTCCCCGGTTTGGCGATGCGGATGATGTTTGAACATGTATTTTATTTATTCACATGATCAATTTGAATAAATATTTAAAAAATTATTCAGATAATGGTACGAATAATTAGAGTTGGGTATTATTTGAACAATTTAAAATAAACGGTTATGTTAGATCATTAGGTGAATAAATTCTTTTTAGTCTTTATGTAATACTAAACTTCGACTCCAATGTCGTACGTTCGAAATTCGCTTCCATTTATGTTGAATGACAACTTCCAAATGATTTAGTAAAAATCTTCAACGAATTTATTTTTCATATTTTTTATAAAACTTATTTTTCGTGCAACCTTCCTAATCTTCTCTTGCTATATACCGTTTATGAGAGAGAGAGAGAGAGAGAGAGAGAGAGAGAGAGAGAGAGAGAGAGAGAGCATCGCTACAGCAAATGCAAACAATTTTTAACAAAGCAACGAAACATAACCTAACAGGGGGCGTCGCCTCCGAAAATCGGCTCAAAAGATCAGTTAATTCCGATGCCTACCATAATCTAAGCCGCGATAACGTTATACATAAATCGCTCTTGACAGAATCGATCGATGGAAAAATTGAATGGTTTCGCGCCATAAAACAAGATTTTACTTTTTTATTGGATATTTAGAGTAACATTTGGATCATCAAGGTGCTCAATAGGATGTATTTCTAACTAAACAGTGTATACGTATACCTATATTACAAACTTTTAGTATTGAAACAGTATCGTGATATAAAATGGCTACAAAAATAATTATAATTTAACACCCGGCATATCTGACTTCCCTATTTTATAATTCGCCTTTCAAATTTGCCGTCAGATATTTTACTTTAGAACACTCTTTTGTTTCCCTGTTTTTCATAACGCTAAACAATTGTTCATAACAAGAAACGCTAATAATTTTTCATGAGAAGAAAACGTAGCCAAATCATGGTTACGTGTCAGTATATCGTGTGTACTGCACTTTGTTATTATTTAACTATGATGTATGACTGGGCATATAATATAGCTCTTTCTCTTTATGTCACTTCTACACATTCGTCGTACACGTGACCAATCGATATTTTGCAAGAACCAGCGATGATTATTTTTGTCAGATACTTTGTGGATCACTTTGCAACATTGTTTTTATGATCATTGCAAAAGTATCAACATTAAAGTTTCGTTTCTGTTCGGTGCGATCGCGTCAAGGTTTGACGTTTCATAATGTTTTTAATGTCTATGTTCGTGCTCGGTGATCGGTGTTAAATGAGTTTCGAGATAATAACGCGATGGGATGTTTTAAATAATTACGTGACGTATGCAGTTTGGTTGTTCGCGTATCGCGGTCAATTTCGTGACACATCTTGCAGTAGACGAAATCCTATAGGATAGATGTCCCAATTACTGCCACCTTAAGATTGTAGAGTAACTTTATTTAACCGTTTTACGTGTTGCGCATCATAAAAATTGGCTCAGTTAGGAACACAATATTATTTAACATCTCCTCCATCGAGTTTTATACATTAAATATGAAGAATTAACTAATAATTACTTAAAATATGCGAGCAATCCCAGTCCCCAGAACTTTCATCTCAAAAAAAAATTTTTTTTTCAAAGTATTCCTATTTACATTAACAATTCATTTTGTACAACCTATATAGGTTGAATAGTAAAATTATGCAAAATTAAACAAATGTTCGCTCGCTCGTGCTCGCTCAGCGGTATACACCAAACGAGCACTGAGTGAGAATGCTCGCTCGCTTGGTGAGTACGCGGCTTACTGTGACCGGTGATTCGCGACGAATAAAAAAAAGAATAGTCGGTTTCAACCATTTCCGGAGTGTTGTTGCATTTGACCGAACTGACAAAAAACCGGACGAGAGACATCTGCTCGATTAATTCTTCTGAGAAACCCTGGTCACAGGTGTGTGACGGTGAGGTCGAGACTAACCGTACGAGTGTCACTTACGTGCATGCAAACCCTTAACATATTGAGTATCATGCCAACTTCACGTGACTTTCCATTCACACCAATCACCCCGCATGGACCACTGGTGGTCCACATTAGTTCATTTATTCCACAGGGTGTCCCAAAATAGCTTCGACTCCCGGAAACGAGGGATTCCTGGGACGATTTGAAACAACTTTTTCCTTAGCAAAAATGTTATCCGAGGCTCTGTTAACAAGATATTAACGAAAAACCCCAACCAATCAGAGCGCGAGTCTGCCAGCCGACTTCCCGCGGTAGCGTTGGCTACCAATCTCAGCGCGTAGCCAACATTACCGCGGGAAGTCGGCTGGCAGAATCGCGTTCTGATTGGCCAGGATTTTTCGTTAATATCTCGTTAACAGAGTTTTAGATGACATTTTTGCTAAGGAAAAAGTTGTTTCTAATCATCCCAGGAATCTCTCATTTCCGGGTGTCGCAGCTATTTTGGGACACTCTGTATATGCTTGTAAGATATGTCACATAATATTTATAAGATGACAAAAATAATTACACTATTCAACACGTAAAATACCTCACAACCGTTAATAGTCGTTTCTGATAAATCTTTATGAGCTAAGTACAAATCCCGATAATCGTTTTGTCTCAGCGCGTCCAAGTTTTGAAAAAATCAATTTTTAAATAAATTGCCAATTTTCATCTTTGGAGGTGTGTTATGCTTTTACAGTAATAATTATTCGGTTTCTTTTGACGTGAAATGCTAAACACTGGCAAGGCAACCGTCGTTATTGAGTGCCACTGTCGTCGCCATGTGTTTTGCTGAACTACACACCAATATATCGCCATTTACAACACCTTTGCTTAAAAATGCCATTCACCGATTTTACTTAGACGTGATTTCGTGACTCCAATTCAACCCAGATAGCCCATGACGCCTTGAAGACAACTTAAAGGCGCCTCAGACCTAAAATAGCCGTAAAATGGATATCTTTAAGGCGTCATGTGCTATCTGGGAAGGGTCTCCGATCTCCGCGTTTGCGTTATGTAATTTAGACGTTGACACTTATTGGTGAATCTTTATGACGCCACTGTCCTGTTGAATGACTGTCACCGGAAATCGTCATGATGGTAGTCAACATAGACAATATTACAATATATTATTTTCATCGTTAATGATGTTGAATATGACTGACTGTTTCCAAAGTTTAAAAGACCCGAGTTACCAAAAAAAAAAATATCCAGTACAATGCACCAGTTCGGTTGTATTCGTTATGTAAATTATGTAATTGAATTTTCTGCACCTGCCAGCACTTTCTGTACTGTATTAGTGGACGCTCGCATTTTTTGAGAAACTGGTTTACATGATAGCGCAACAAGTATCGCCGGGTGAGTCAGCCGTACCGGTAACCGGCTTCGTTTCTCTCTCTCTCTCACTCATTCACTGCACCCTGTTTCTATCTTCGTTGCCGTTCTGTCCTTCCTCCACACCACCTTCTTCCTTTCTGTCTCAATTTTTCATCCTTCTCTGGTTTCGAGCCTTCTCTCTTTGTCTAATTCAACGCAACATAGTTCCGGAGGTTATTTTCTACCCTGTTTCTCTGGCAACCGAGAGATTGCTCTTCTGTACCTTCCAGTTTCCCTTCTTGGTCTTATTAAATCCCTGACAATCCAACGGTGGGTACTCTTATAATACGTCTCACGAATGTGCGAACAAATTCGGTGTATGGATGTGTAACAGATTTCTAAAACTTCTCGTAATTTCAGATCATCCAATTAAGTTTTACGTTAGAGATCAAAGAAATAGTCGAATAAAACTAAAAGGAGCAGTAAATAATTTTGTTCGAATAAATTTACGCGTTTCGAACCGATCACTCCAGTGCGACTGATCCTTCTTCTTCTACCCGCGCGATTTCTCCTTGAGGCTCTCTCTTGCTCCTTTGTTTCCCAATGCTCTAACACTTTCGAGTGAATCGCAACAGGCGACTTCATTGCGTGCCGTTCGCTCGTGACTGTTCAGACAACGGAGGTTCCTTCGCCACGCGGATCTTTTGTCTCCTCGGTTGTTCTCGAATTTCGAACACGATACGTTCAAAACGATCACTAAAAAATGATCGAACAGTGGTTTCCAAGCGTTCTGTGATCCGATGTAGTTAAATTCTTTGTGCAAACTTGGTGTGATAATGTAACGTTTGGTAGTGACATAAACAAAACAAAAGAAAAATCAAGAAAAAGTGTTTTATCAATTATCTGGAACATTCAATGTAAGTTTTATATCGTAAACATAATTTATAACATATTAGTTTCTTCAAGTGGGCTTTACGTTCACAGACTGTCATTCATGCTACATAGTTATCGCACGGTGGAGCATGTATGTACATCATAAATAAATACCAGGGGTACAATTATACAAATTTGGGTAACGGGCTAAACTCCAAACAAGTATTCCGTAATATTGTTTGTACTCATGAATGGAAAATTGTGTTTTGCCACGTGTAACGATAATGTTATGGATTCCCAATAATTTTACACGTGTTTCATGGAAAGGCTTGTCGTACGTTTGAACTCGTGACATACAAAATTTGACTTCCCTTTTCCTACCGGATCCCATATATCGACATGTGTTCGATGCAGATTACACAGGTTAAATTGCGACCGATAAATTCCTCATTCAAACAATGAAATTCGAATTGAAAGACTAGGTAGTGAGAAGAACATGTTCGAATAATTCGTCATTTTCAAATCATTTTTCGAAGACGGAAGTAAAAGTTTCGTAGAGCGGTTACATTAGCTAACTGGTCGAAGGAGTTCTCCGGTTATATGTTGGCGACCGAACGGCGTTTCACCTAGAAGTGACTCATTCCCTGTACAATAGCGTCTTGTTTGATATCTTACTAATGAATGTTGCCTGTCATCTGTCATGTATAACGCACATATGGATGATACCAGGAATGGAATTTGAATTCTTTACATGATTACGTAGTGAATATGTTTATAAAACAAATCGAGGTACAAATGTGTTTCAGAGTATTTGATTCTTTCGTTATCATCTCCAATAATTTCTTGTAATACAGTTACATGAATACAACTCAAAATAAAGTACTCTCAAGGATTTTCTTTAATGGTTTCGTGGATGCCGGTCGGTTGACAGTTTTCGTTGGGACGAAGTACGTTAAAGATAAACGTCGGTTGCATAAGGCTTCATTTACTTAGTGGGAGTGCCTATTTTTGCTTATACGATGCGTTTGCGATAGACTTCGCCTGAGTACACGGACAGCCATTTGCAAATAGGGGTTCCACATTCGTTCGAAAAATACCGGTAATCTGTACTAGAAACTTCAGCTACGGTATAACACAGACAGTACATCAGATTTATACATACTAACTTCAATTATCTGTACGTTTAAAACCATTGAATATCCGAAACTTACAGTTTACAAGTAGCAACAAGAATTGCTATACTATCATCCGAACAAGGTGAAAGCTTATGTAACATAAACAAAGAACATTCTTTTCAAATTATACTATACTCAGATAGCACATGACGCCTTAAAGACGCCCATTTTTCAGCTATTTTAGGTCTAAGGCGCCTTTAAGCCGTCTTCAAGGCGTCATATGCTATCTGGGTAGTAGCAGCTCGTTTAATGCATGATTCGGGGACTCTAGGGAGCTAAATTTCCAGGAATAATGCGTTAAGCGAACTCCAGTCCCACGCGAGCTCTCCCCGTCGATCGTCCGTTCACTTGTTCGACGTAGCTAGATACATATAGGGTGAACTGGATGTACGCATTTTTTTTATTATCTTAACACTAACTGTACCGAGACTTTTATATACCTATTTGTACCGTATTTAAAACCGGTCATGGTACAGTTAGTGTTGACTATGTTTGTTATTTTTAGAGATATCAGAAAAGTTTATTTAGACAAGTTATTTAGTGTTGAAACATTGAATAATTATTGAGAGCATGGTCTTCAGCAACGATTTCAATGGCCTTGAAATATGCAGTCAAGTCCATCATCCTGAACAACTTTTCCTTATACATATAATAGGCGGAATGTTTTAGTTTCTGAGATATTCGTGCAAAACTGCTCCTACTAGTACATTGACGTGCTAACGCGGTTGCCGCTAGGGTAAAAAGTGGCGTAGGAACTCAACCTCCTACCATTTGGTTTCGGAAGTTACTGAAATTTATGTCAAATTAACATTCAGTTTACCTTTTATTTCAGTACCTGTCTTAAATTTACCAAGTGGTATGCGGCCCTTCAACTACGCTTCTTTTTTCCCCTAGGGGAAGCCGAGTTCGCTCGTCGGTGTACAAGGGTTAATGGCAACATATGATTGTTACAGATTTCTGGTAAAACAGGGAAAGGTTCGCAAGATGTCCGAGTATTGCGAGTATATGTGGGATCCCACGAGAGGTCACGCGAGTACTGCTTTGGCACGGAGTATCTATGAGGAGGAAGCCAGGTTCGACAAACGGGACAAGAAACTGGCCATTAAGACTGTCCGAGCGATATTACGAGAAATACCGGATGTAGGTAAGAGAAAAGTTCATCTGTATATGTAAATGTTTTTCAAATAAACTTCATGATGCAAGAACTACCTAACCAACGTTCCAATGATTCTTGCCGTTCGTTGTAAAAAAAGTTTACGACTTTCGCCACGAGAATCATTAACACAGCATGTACATTAATGGTTTCAGTTTTTTCTGCTATATTCTTCTACTAGCGTGTCTTTCTACGAATGTTGAATAAAAATATTTTCTTATTATTCCTATTATATTTTTTTCAGCAGCATAACCATTAAATACTCGTATGTAGTAGTAGTAATTACTGTGTAACACGTGCCGTTAACCGTGGTAAATCCGTCTTGTCTAGTTCGCTCTCAACACGTTGATTCTCGAATTTCCGGCATAATATCCGCGTTCAAGCTGCTTCCTGTCGGATATTTTTTCATGTGAAGCATTACAATGCCCTGTGCTTGTGTTTCTAGACTTGAAGCATTGCACGGACGAATACATTACGCGTTTCCTGCTGGCTCGGAAGTATCGCACGGAGCAGGCTGCTACCCTGATAGCTGCTTATCAGGCGCAAGTAGCACATCGGCAAGATATATTCGGCAATTTAACGGCAAGGGACCCAGCGTTGCAGCGCGCGCTGCGCGCCGGAATACCGGGTGTACTTCCGGCACGCGATAGGTATCGATATCTTCCACTTTGAATATTTATATTCTAATTGGTTATATCACAGACGAGGTATAGGAGTCGACATTTCATCCAATGTATTTTTTCGGTCCACTTTTCTGGGTTAGGTTCACCGTTCTCCATTGGCGTAATTAGAACTTTTTCCGGGGGGGGGGGCAAGTCCCCTAAGTTTCGCCCTTAACACTCCCCACCAGGCACCTGTCCGTATTTTATACCACATACATGGGTTGCACAAAATAAAGTTACACATTTTGTAATAATTATTTATATGTTTATTTAACAGTAAAATTAAGAATAGAAGAATATAAACATAATTCTTAAAGATAGAAGAAATTTGAGATTGATTAAAATCGAGAGTATATTATGTGCAGATACCTACAATTAAGATTTATCATGTATAGCTTCAATTTGCTGTTTTTTTTTCTGTAAAAGATTTTTTTCCCATTCTCGAGCGCTAGTTCCCTTAATTGCATCTGCCTTTCAATTGATGTTGCACGATTATTAGTTAAGTAGAATGTAAAAATTAAGCAGCTTAATTCTAATACAGTTTTACTTAATACTTTAACGTAGTAAGGATAGTATTGTATTTTTTGTACTTAGTTGCGTTGCGTATTGCATTTCGGCCCAGGTATTTATTTTTTGTAACATAAGATTTGACCAACTGACAAATGTTTTTGTTACATATTTTAATCATGTCTCAACGGGGGGTGGGGGGGGCAGTCCGTATTCTGGGGGCGCCAGGCCCACCCTGGTTCCTACCTAGTTACGCCAATGCCGTTCTTATAACGTAAAAGTCACAGGCTTTTTAAGGTGTTGGTACTACAGTTTAGGTGGGCCACCAACTCCCACAAGATGAAAAGTCTATTCTTATACCTCGTCGGTGGTTCTATCTTATAAATCATATGTCGTTAACATATGAGAACGTGCTACTTTTCGTAACGCACGCCGATATAATATGCAGGGGTTTCATTTAACTTCAAATATCTCGAGAAATACGCATCGTACGTGCGGCGGAGTCGGCGTAAATGAGTTAATCGTTCGATTTTTTCAATGGGAACCCCCATGTTTCATTGAATATGCTTTAACGTGGATCAAATACTAACAAAGCGGTACTTGTTATCCGAATGTTCTGTCGGGAGTTTTTTTTTTTAAATAAAAGTTACGCCGCCACGTAATATAAATATAAAATATTGAGAGTTTATTTGAAACATTTTTTCGTACGATGCGTATTTCTCGAGATATTTCGATTTGTCAAGTTAAATGAAACACCCTGTATATGTATAGAACTAGGAAACATAGGAACCGGGCAAACGGGACTTCTTGAATCTGCGAATGGCCAATTTGTGTTGCAACAATCACAGTCACAGTGCCCTAATATATTTCCTAGTTTTCTATTTCTTCTTAACGGATCTGAGGATCCCGATTCCATATGTATGAAAAATATTAATAGGAAAAAATTAATTAATATTTTTCAAATATTCTAGGAAAGGTAGATGCGTGCTGGTTATTTTAGCTTCGCAATGGGACCCCATTGCGGTACCAGCATTATCAGTGCAAAGGGCTCTTTTCTTGGTTCTGGAAATTCTTATTCAAGACCCAAGAAACCAGGTATTATATACAGTATTTTAATATACATTTACTTTTACATTGTGAATACGCAAAGTATAGCGGACTCCCTATTAACCGATCCGCACTCAGATAAAACAGGACGTCTTAAAGACGCCTATTTTACGGCTATTTTAGGTCTAAGGCGCCTTTAAGCCGACTTCAAGGCGTCTTGTGCTATCTGGGTATGATACCAGACCTGTGATTGTATAAACAAATGGCCTGTCAATCCGAAAATATATGCCAAATATCATTTATAAAATTAACATAAATAAAAAGTAAAACTAATAACCATTTACACAACGTCTAATACATTAAAAAGTACATTTAGCATTATACGCGTAACATATCAGGAACCTAGAAAATTTTCTATGTTATAACAAAATTAAATCCGAAGAGTACATCAATTGTGTTCTCGCTGAGCCTGTAAACGAAACGTGGTCGGATAGAAGGGAATCTACTGTATTTTTAAGTTATATTTTTACTTCAATGCTACAAAATTGTGTAAAAAACATAAAAGTCTTCAGTAAACCTTAAATAACAGCGTTTCAATTTCTTTTACAGCAATACGGTTTCGTGGTTGTGGTGGATTGGAGTGGATTCTCTTTACGACAGGGCGGTGCCTTGGGTGTAGCGGCACTGCGAAACTTAATAGCCGCTCTTCGCGGACGATTTCCGGCCAGATTCAAAGCAATCCATTTCTTATCCGCACCTCTCTACGTTCAAGCCACGTTGGCCCTCGTGAAACCCTTTTTGGACGAAAAGACTCGAAATAAGGTGAAGCTAATTTTTCATAGAATATTTCATGTTGTTCCAATACCTGCCTTTCATTGAAGACGCTCATTCTACGTCTCAGGCGTCTTTAAGCCGTCTTTAAGGCGTCATGTGCTATTTGGGGGCTATACTGAACGTGACTATATGAAATGCATATGTGCTTTGATAAATGTTTTAGCAAAATGAAAATGAGGTTCTAATTATTAACATTTTCAGGTAATATTTTCATATTCTAAATCAAACTTGGGAATTAACTGCTCTTTTCGGCCGATTTTCAGAAAGTCCTAGTGCTCGACGCACTTCAGGCGTGTACCATATGGACTACGCATGGCGCATTAGAGCAACCGCATACCAACAGGTTGCCACATCACTGTTATCGATAATCACATCATTATGTATTATTCTATTTAAAAAATCAGCAATTTGAAATCAGTCCTTATGCATATTAATTAGTAGGCGATTATTAACTATCAACTTGGAAAAACTCACAAGCTTCACTCCGAAAAGCGATATTTAATATTATGTTCCATGTCTCAAACAGCCTAAGCACGCTTCAGTCTGTGCGAAAACCTAACTCTGATTACAATTCTGATGGTAAAATTTCAAAGCATTTTTCAAATATATTTTTAAACAGTGGAATAGGCCTACAAGGGATACTATTGACAAAAAAAACGCATCAACAATAGTATATATGTACCATGGGTGATGTGAAAACCTGTTGACACTAGTGTTGTTAAACTGAGCCTCGAGTCTTGAGCTTTAATAGCTCGAGTCGCGGTTCAAACCATGGACCTAAAGACGGTGCATAAAGTAGACTTTTGGACGCGCGGAGTGATGCTTTGAGGGGAGGGTACGATCCATGTTCAGCCATATTGTGCCGCTAACCAAGTGCTTAGCGGCACAATATGAAATATAGTCTGATTTATGTCGGGTTTGGACTTATTTTCATCGGGAGAATCTCCTAAATTTATTCATAACATTTAAAAAAAAATACACTGAAAGGAGTAAAAATTAAAATTTTTATTCATACGTTATGTCGCAATACAAATTGTATGATCTTAAAAATAGTCTGACTTATGTGGGGTTTGGACATATTTTCATCGGGAGAATCACAAATTTTTATTCATCCGTGATTCATTCTATGTGTTACATTGTAACCCGAGCGTCGGTCGGCGGCGGCTTATAAAGTATCAGATAACATAGAAATGTTACTCGCCGAGGCTTGGCTGGGCAGAGCCTACATAGTCTCCCTTACACGTCATAAAACTATCATTCCGGCTCGCTCAAGCCGGCCGACCCGAGCCGGGGAATCGTTGGCCTCGAGCCGGCTCAAAGACCCATCACTACTCATGTATAAGGTGCGTCGTGCACCATGCGTTAAAACGCGCGACGAGAGAAAGAGGGCGTTGGTACTGCAAATCGGCCGAAAATTGCCGTTAATTCCTAAGCCTATTCTAAATAATACTGTAATTCGGTAGATAATTTATGATCTGTTTAAAAAACAAAAACATGTTAAAAATTATTGGAGTCGCTAAATGCCGAAATACAAACACTCTTTTATATGTACACATTCAGATTAAGAAAGAGTTCAATATTGACCAGGAGATAATTCGAGGTAGCACAGTACATACAAACCCTGTTAAAAGATTTTTCTCTCGTGGTTGCCCCCCTCGAAATACTGAGGCTGCATTGGTCCTTGAATTAACCCCTATAACATCGAGACAGACTCGTGTTGACGATTTCAAAATCGATTCAACAAAGAATATTATTCGGTTTTCGTTGAGTCGGCATTAATATTTAACTTTTACAATAAAAATAAAACAGTTGCGATAAGTACAGAATTTCTTTCGTTTTTGGGAAACTATCGACAAGAATGTAATTCTGGAATCTGCAGACGTCAAGAAAATCGTAGGGCAAGGGGTTAAATTTCTGGGGCAGTAAAATTTTAAGTCCAAAAATTGTTTTTTTTTCGTTAATTGATCTCAGGTTGAATAATGATTATAGATCTATCTTCATGGAAACAATTTGAGCACGCTCCATGAACACCTGCCTACTGACATCCTGCCAGCAGAATTGGGTGGTACAGGGCCAGCTTTCAACCCAGGACTATGGGCAGAACCAGTCATTCATTCAGCAATGAAGGAAGCTGAACTGGCTGCCATAAAAAAGGAGGAAGAACAAGTGGAAACTACAGAGAGAACGTGTGATAAGAAGGTGATTGAGTCCAGAAATGTGGAAAACTATAAGAGGAATGAGACAGATTCCATGGAATTAAACAGTGGCATAGAGAAGGAGAATGGGCGACGATTTTTTAATCCTTTTGGAAGCGCCACAAAGAATCAGTCTGTCAAAAAGCCTGGGGCAAATGTAGAATTGAATTCATTTAATCGTACTAACGCAGAAGAAAGGAAGGATGAAAGAAGGGGGAGGAGAATGATACAGGAGGATGAGGATTCTTCTTGTCAGAGTAAAGATAAAATGTTAAACAACAGGATCAGCGATTACTTTAGTGATAAAAGAGAATCGTACAAAGATATAGAGGATAATTTACTAGCGCACCAATCTAGAGTGAATTCTAACGAGTATGAGATCTCAAATAGGATAGATAGTGACGATAGTAAGGATAACTCATTAGATAACAGATCTGAGAATGCACTTATTGAGGCAGGCAAGTGCGTGAGCCCTTCTGAAGAAACGAATCTCATAACGTAATGTTAATCTCATAAAAAACATTACATTTTAAAATTTATCTTTCGAGTACCTAAGCAGGATTTTTATAACATGTATTAATTTTCGATATACATATATATGTCAATTAATTAAATTTTTAAGAAATCTTTGATAAAAAGAGTGAATAACGATTAAGATAGTTTTAGGATGATTTTATAGATTTTAAAGAATACCTTGTGATATGATAAGCATTGTTGTTAATTGTATTTATACATTCTTGAGGCTCTTATTTTTCTCTCATAAATAGAATGTTTATTTACTGGTATCACTATAACTCATTGTTTAGGCATTACTAGAATATAAAATTTAAGATAACAAATTACATCAAGCTTTATGAAAATCGAATTCGTTTTTATAGAAAGACTCACTGCCTATTTATTATCATTACAAGTGGAACGAAGGACATATTTATTGATTCATATTAAATTAATTCTTTTTCTACTAATGTTGGGAACAAATGTGAAGGTGAAGTTCCTTAATGATTCCCATTGTACCTCCTCTTTATTATAACAAAACATAACTTTCTTTGAAGAGTTTTCTTGACGAACAATTTATATTAGCCTTGTAAATGTGTATTAAATTATTTATTGATATCACGCATATCACGGAATTAAGGATCTCTTATAAAACATATAGGTATAGCATACATTTTAAATATATGAAATGCAAAAGACATCATTTTGATATCCATAATGGAATATATTTTAGATAAAAAATTAATTTTACACTGATAAATCTCAATTAATATCTGATGTTATAATAAAAGTAAAAAACACAGCTACACAAAATTTAGGAAGCTGCATGTACATGATAAAAATGTAAATTATTGATAATTTATAGCATTTGTTAATATTATAAAATATGTACGCAAAAAATAGTGTGTTAATATAATTAAATTCTAAGTTGATAATTATACATCTATTAGACAGGTTACAGTAGAATGATGGAATAAAAATTTATTATTTTAACAGAAATACACATTGTAAAGATAGAATCTTTTTAGTACTTTTATCACATTGCCGAAAGCACCCTGCTACCTTCTTTCTTTGCTCTTATTTTCTCTATTTATTTCATACATACACATATCCACATACATTTTATCTCTTTCTTCCAATTCTTATGAAAATAGAAAAGTCTACATAGAGATCTATGACGAGGTATATAAAAAACGGTAGTCAAATGTAATGCGACAGTTTGCTTATGTACAAATATGTTATATCTTATGGACATTGATTTCAATTATAAAAAAAATCTTTCGACATCTATTTGTAAATATAAGTATAAACATATACTATATATATGCAGTTATGCTGTTTATATATAAGTTCTTTTATTCGAAGACATATTTCGAATTATAATTTGACTCGATTTTGGTACCGTAGTTGACGAAATGCAATTCATGGTCGGTTACAAAACGGACAGTAATTTTTATGATTCTCATACTCATTATTACACAGTAGTGAGATACGAAAATATTTGCTACAGTCAGAATGTGAAAATAAATGGAGGACAATATTTTTTATATTAATAATTACATTTAAATATACACACTGACCCCAAAGAACTGTTGTGCACAATACTTGAACATGGGTATCAATGCAGAAAATATGCCCATTCTACATCTTTACCGCACTGTTCTTATGTCATTATACACCCCCAAGTACATTAAACAAAAAAAAAAAACATTACGGCACGTATATATCTACTTTTTGAATGCGAGAATTTGTACTTTACCTTATCATTTTCCGTCATGATATTCGAGCAGAAATTTTTTACCCAAAAATTGTGATGGCAGGCTAGTAGTTTTACACGTGCATTGTTGTCTAACAAGTATGAAACTCAAGCTAGGATAGCGGGCGAAACCCATCCTCCAAAACGTCGTTCCAACACTTCGGCAACTGTTATAGTTAAACGGTCTTGATGTAGACCACCAACGATCTGTTGCAAATGCAATTACATTACATTACAAATTAGCATGAGCATTTACATTAGAATACGCATTTTTAAGTGAATCAAAAAATATGTAAATGCTTAAAAGGAAGTAAGTTGAATAATAATAATAAAAAATAAGTTGAACACTGTTTTGAAAAGACCATTCAATTCAAAAATATCGTTTATATTAAAGAAAGTACCTGAATACCAATGGGAAGCCCTTGCGAATTTAATCCCAAAGGGCAAGCAGTTGCGGGTAAGCCTAATACATTAATAATTGCCGTGTATGAAAAGTTGAATGGTTTAATCAGTGGTTCATGATGCAGTGGCGCTGCGGTTGGATGCGTTGGATACAAAAACACACCGTCTTCTCCGAGGATATCCTATAATAAAACAAAAGTAGTGAAACAAGTTTGGCAGTATCTGGAAAGAGAAAGAGGAAAATCCAAATACTTCTGGTCACATGCTTACTAATAAATTCAATCATTTTTTTATATCAAGACAACTAGGGTAAATGTCCCAATTACTGCCACTTTATTTATTTTATTTAATAAAAACGAAACTATGTATGAAGAATTGCGAACAAAAAATTGTATTACTAAATTAAGACTCTGATCTTGCACAAAATTAATAGTTAAACTGTATAAGAATTACTTTAATAATACAACTAATAAAATGAGGGTATATATAATAAATGATAGGTATTTATTGTTAAATTATGATAATTAACAGTGATAGTATTAGAGGCAATATTTTTCGGCTTGTCTCTATCATTGTCGTCAGTATTCGGCAGTATTCGGAATGAAAGAACGTGACATGTAAGAGTAGGTCCGCGTGACTGTCATTCGGGTCATTGCAAAGTTCTTAACTCTAATTTCAAATTTGACATCTGGAACGTATCGTGTGATTCTTCATTGTAATTTCAATTATTTATGATTTAGTAGAATTATTTTATTTATAATTGTGTGTGTTTAGTTGCTTGTAATATTTTATTCTCCTATAGTTTGCCTTGTATTTTACCTAACGTTATTTAGTTATTTACTTATTTATTAGTAAAATGTTTAAATGAAGTTATGCTACAATCTTAAGATGGCAGTAATTGGGACATCTACCCTACAATGAAGTTATAAAATAATGCTGTTTCGTTGTAGTAGATGGAAGAGTTGCATACAGCATGCAGGATGAAAATTTTCTGCTACTATTTATAGGAGAACACGCTATACCACGGATGACTGGTAGTAGTCTGACCAGAGGATGAAATCACGTCCATTAATAGATATTAATTATTCCACAATTCGATCAGTACAATTAATCATTACTCTTGATATGTTGCGCGATATTATGGAAAGCAAGTCGAAATAGGAATAAGCCAATTCCAAAACTGATTACATTACGAGTTCTTACCAATTTGAGATATCAAAGTTTCTATATAGAAGAGATGAATTCATTGACATATACTCTATGCATATAATTCTGGATATATAAAATCAGACACCATACCTGAAACTCTCGATAGAGATCCCTACTTTCTTGGATCAGTTTAGTGTGTTTCTCGCTTCCATGTTTCACTGAGTACTTTTCAAACATAGCTGTGATTAATGCTATTAATGTATGATTGCTCATGAACATTGCCCACTTCAAGAACTCCCACCAAAGGTTAATGTGGCCCTTTCTGTTAGACAATTCATACGTGAAGTCTTTCTCGTTTTTACAACTCATATTGGCCATCCAAAGGGCGATGCTCTTTTTCAGTTTATTGATACTGAGTTTGGTCGCCTTAATCTTATGCGCTATTTCGAGGTAACGTACCACGTCCCTCATAGCGTGCTTTATTTCCCGATCCACTGGAGACGTTAAGAACTGACCTCCATCATCTTCCATATAATAGAACTAAATAAAAATATATATATATATATATATATATGCACATCACGTACGTATTGTGTACAATTGTATTGTTTTTTACAAGGTGATATCAAATTGATATTTCAGATCTAACGACACTGTTTTCTCTGAAACTTCAGACTACACTAGGCTTGAAACTTGAAGTTAAACAAAAATAAAATAAAGATTACTAAGAGAGAAACCCAATTATGTTGGTCTCTATATAATCAGTAATTTAAAAAAAAATATACACATATATCCGAGACATCAATCTGATAATGTTCCTCCGTTAATAATGTGATACCTTGATTTTCGAAATGTCTACTTTCTCTTCCAAGCGTAATATGTGTGCATTCTTGTTTGCAAGAATGTTTAAAGTGGGCTTCAAGTCTTGTGCATATCTACACATGGGACCGATTGCAAGCAACCGATCTTGGTCTTCACTCTGAGCACTTGGATACTGACCATCATTAGAAACAATATCTTTAGATGGTTTGTGCCCGAAAATTCCGTTGAAAAAACTTGGCATACGAATGGAACCACCGATGTCCGATCCTATTCCCAATGGTGAACCAGCTGCCGCTTGTATGCAGCCCTCACCTCCCGATGATCCTCCAACAATATGTCTAGTATTGTAGGGATTTTTTGTGGTACCATATAAACAATTACTAGTTTCCCACCACATTGCTAATTCTGAAACATTAGTTGTAGCAAGAGGGATCGCACCTGCTGCCCTCATCAACCTTATTACTTCTGCATCTTGCTGAGCCACAATGTTTTTGCGAACAGTCAAACCAGCTGTTTGTTTCATGTTTTCAATTCCTATACAGTCCTATTAACAAGTAATGACAGCATTTTATCAGTAATACAGAAATAGGTCGTTATTATTAGCGACTATTTCATGAAATAAAACTGACCTTTGTTGTGAAAGGCACTCCAAAGAAAGGTTTCTCTTCAGCTAATACTTGGGGGGATGGAGCAGTCTCAGATTTTAAGACTTCGTCGCACTTCCTTGCCTCTTTAAGAGCATCTTCAAAGCGTTCCTCTACTACACAATTTAACAATGGTTGGATATCTCTTATCCGATCTATGTATGATTGTACTACATTTTCTGATGTTAACTGTAAAAAACAAAATTCCACTGTAATTAATTAATGCAGTAGGTATATCTATGTATAGTGGAATGTTAAGAGGTAACACGGGCATGTTTAATCTATGTTATCTTGAATACATTTCATTCTTATATGAAAGATCAACATTTCGATACTTCTTCTCACCTGTTTATTCCGAATTTTAAAAGCTAAGGTTGTTGCACTGTGTAAAAGTGTTAAATCCTTTATAGCTGGTTGATGATTGGCAGGACCTTTTAGGAATGCAATAAACAAAAATATTTGCCTTCCAATTATTTCAATCAATCGGTGCATTATATTCAACATCTGCCCCCTGGTTTGCATTTTATTGCGATTTTTTGTTGTAGTCGACATTTATCTGACAAACAAATTCACATCTATTAATTAACATTCAGTTTTAGAATCAGTTGCACCCTCCACATCCTACCAACCAAATAATATTTTTGACCTATTTTTTTTTTGGAAAACAAGTCAGATACTAAAGATGCTTATGTTACATAAGACACCCTTACATGGGCGTAGCTAGGTATCAGTCAGGGGGGGGGGAGGGGCAAAAATATTAACACATCGACTGCTACAGTGAAAAAGGCCGTCCGTAGCCAGACATACTTTATTTTGTTTTCAAAGTCATAAATCGTTGACAATGTATGCGTTTTGTTAATAGACGCTGTTGGTCATATTTCAAATTATACTGCAATATTAAATATTACGCAAAAATTTTGTAACTCTGGGAAGGCGGGGGGGGAGGCAAATCCAATTTTTTTTCTTTTAGGGTGGGACAAAAGCCAGTTTTTTCCGTCCAGGGGGGGGCACGTGCCCCCCCCCCACCTTCCCCGGCTACGCCCATGCACCCTTATCAGCATTAACAGAAGTAAGAAAAATATGGCTCCGTAGAGACAATGTGACGTAATAAAAAGCAGTTGGCGAGGTACACTTCTGTTAGAGACGTACGTCTCTACAGAATTCTATAGCTACATCAAAGATAAGTATAGCGTTAGCCATAAACCTGACCGACCCTAAAGTTTGTTTTTCGGCAGTCTAATTTTGTTACTCGATACCCTTGAGTTGTAAAAACTATGCTCGACCATCGTTCAGGGACGTACGATGTCAACTTGGGATCGGTTTTTCCGTTTTAATGTAATTAAACAAGTTCTTATAGCGTACTAATTTCAGATTTAAAATATTTCTGGCTCTTTTATTCTTGATGAAAGCTTACGAAAACGTAAATTGCTTTGAAATATTCCAGTTTTTTTCGTTTTATTCCGTGCAACCCCATAGCTAAAAGTGGCATCGACCCTGAATCGGTGAGACACAATGGGCCCCCGATGATCGAGTACGAACGGTCGACCACGTTTATGGCTAACGCTATATCTTTGAAGCAGCTATAATAGTATTAGCATGGTGTGTATACTCGATTATACCACTTTCGTGGAACGGGACCCCGGACTGATTTTGCAACTAAATAGACATTTTGCGGGTGACCGAAGGCTCATTGATGAAACCGCAACCAGGGCTGTGCCTATCTTACAGAAATACATGGGCGTTGAAACGCTTACAGATACACTAATAATATTCCCTTTCCAATAAGCTATGGGATCGTCTTATCTGTAGTTTGTTGATAAACATAACTCGATACTTTCATGTATTCTCAGGAATAGTTAAAAGAAAACGTTTACCAACAGTAATCGACTACTCCGGAAGACACGAAGAATCGAAGAATTATTACAGCTTGTGCGGCTATCACGTCAGAAGAGATAGAAACAGTGTCATAGTCCCCGATTTCTCGTTTCAGACAGTGTATCGCCGCCGATGGACATCACTTTGAGCATTTGTAACATAAAAAGGAAGTTCACCACCCTAACATTATTTCAGAATTTCATTATTTTTTCAAGGTTCCAGTTTACATCGAGGTTATCAGTTAAACAAATTTAAATACACTTTAACACGTGCTATATGATGCGATAAAAAAAAAAGTACATGCTGTCTGTCACATAAATACCGATGACCTAAAAAAATTCAAAAAGTGATCATAAAAACATATGTTCCATGCACGATATGTACTCCCAGTCTGAAACTATTTGAACTGTGTTTGAAACATTTCCCATTTCATTAAAAAATAAAGAAGATATTGAGGTTTTCTATATTACATGTATTTTCACATTACTAGTTTTAATTACTGGAATAAATTTCTTCAAAAAATTTATAGAATGGAAAACGCGAATGTGTCTCATTCTCTTCACAACGGGCGTATTTTCTTACAAGCATGCCAGAGTGAAAGTGTTCATACGCCCAAGACGAACTATAATTGCTAAATACACATATAACTTATTTATTCAGTTCAACGAATCGGTTATATACATAGTATTGATTCGTGTCACGAAACTTTAAAAGAATATTTATCGGTAGTTTTGATCACCTGGATCGTGTCTAGTCACGCTGTCCGCATTATCTGATCTGATTAATTAATTAAAGACCTTGTGCACCAAATTATTCGGACCTTGCACTTCTATAAGAAAACGCCGGTGTTATCGATCAATACAGTTTATATCGGCGAAGCTCTCGCGGTTAAATGAAAATTTTCCAACGAATGTCACGATTTATTAAATTTCACTACGATGTCTGTACTATTAAATATATAACAAAATAATTGGTGAAGTTAAACGCATCAAGGCTGTCGAACCAGACCATGCCAGTTTGACAGTGTTCGCTCGGCCGGAAGTCATTCGCGGCGCATTTCAAGCCTACGGTACCTTTAATCGGGCGTTTTCCACTGGTCAGAAGCTCTAGTCGTGAACCATGGACATAGGAATATATTTCTGTGTCCATGCCGTGAACGTATAGCAATCTGCGTATGACGGGAGATGCCGATGTGTTTGGTTCATAAATGAAGATGAATTATCAAAGACTTATCGAAACAGAGTGCATTTAACGAATACGGTTAAATCAATCGTGATTACAAGTATTGATACAAAAGTAGCCAGTTTTTTATATCTAAGAGAGTATCGCATGACACGGTCAAATATACTATTAATTATTAACTGTTTAAATGGTAGATGACTTGTATCACTGTGCAGGCTCGTGTACTTACAATAGAAATTTGTTTGATAAGCCAATCGAAAGAACTCGCTAGAAACCAGTAAACGAATTACTCTTGCCCGTCGCCGGACCGATAGGAAACTGATTTAAGTCATAAGTCATCGACAGTGTAATATTGCGCCTCGTAAAACGTCACTTCTTCCAGCACTCGTTGTCAACTGATTGTCAGCTACAGTGATGAGTGAACTAATTGATGCCAGGGTGTTGACACTCTCGTGTTAACGAATCGAACAGTGTTTTTGGCGCCGCCACAGTTAATTTGCGGAAATGAGGCAACTAAAATTCAATATGGCATACTGTGGCGGGTGTTTCAAATAAAAAATGAACACTTAAAAGGTAGTTGGACAACAATTTTTTTATGATTTCTCATATTGTCCAAATTATCTTATTTTCATGTGGGATTTGAGAAAATTTTCACCAAAGCAAGGAATAGGGATACAAGAAGAGGCGGCATCTCTAACTAGGGATGAATCAATGCAAGTAAATACGAGTACATTATTCGATACTTTTGTTTCGAGCCATTTGTCGGTTGTCTAATTTTAAAAATTCATTTCAGCTGGAAGTCTACATTATAGTATAACTCTCAGGGAGTAAAAGGTGGAAGTGGCTTACAATAGCTTTCATGTGATAAAAACTTCAGTTCCAAAAAATTTTTTAAATAATAATTAAATCAAGTCCATCGCTACTATTAGTCCGTCAGTTCTTTTCCAGGGAATCCAAACTTACCATGTACCCCAACCCAAGTTCGTTAGAATAGCGCACACGACAGCTCCAACGGTTAACTTTACGCGACACTTGGCGTTAATGCCTAGCGATTGATCTTTTAACGCATTCCTTATCGCAACTAATATACATAATTTCAATATTCAAATTACCATTTATAAATAGATTATCTGAACTGTTACGTCCCGAAACACCGAAATTCTTCGAAAATTTCACGGGTTGTAAATCCGCTTCGCTGGTTTGCGACGGTGTAAAACAAGACGTTGACTTCACAAAGGTTCTCGTGAAGTCTAGTTAGGGTGGCAGGAATGATCGAATAGATCGGTTTCAGTAACAGCCTTTTACTAACATTTAAATTACAAACTGTTGATGTAAATATTCGTTTCTCGCAGAGAATGTATAAATCTCGCTTTCTGATTGGTGGCACCCTGGAGGAGAAGGCATATTCTCAGGTTTTTCCTGAGTGACGTGGTGGTGGAAACCTCCCCTTCAGGGCGAAGCGGGTGCAAGCGAAAAATGTTATGAGGTAAAATTGTAAAGCTAACGGAATGTTTGAGGTCTATAGCTGTCGTTCCTGGTTGAAGACGGAACATGAACATTTTTTTTTTTTTTGACTAGCAATGTTATACAAGCACATATAAACATATTGTTTGTAATTAATTGAAATATATTAAGGAGTAATATGTAATGTTTGTACACTGAAAGTGACACGATCCGTAAGAAGTTCGATACATAATACGTATTGATTCAATTAGGAAAAATTTATTCCTTATGCCTTTCCGTTTTTAGGGTGTTTTCAACACATTAATAATATTAACTTAACTTCAGTGGAAAAACCTGTTTTCAAGAATGTTTTTATTAAGTATTATTTATGCCAACACGAAACCATTGTTCCCAAAATTTGTTTCATTTAAACCTTTTCTTACCCTTCTTTTTATACGAGCCTTGATGGTTGCAAGCAGTAACTGCTGGTATGAAGTTTTAGTAACACATTATTGAAACGTGAAATTTTGTTAAAAATATAATTACATAAGAATAACTGATATTTTTATGAGCCCAAGAGCGGGATTCATGGTCACTTCTTATTCTTAAGCATTTTCTTAAGTCCCGCCTAGATTCATTCATAGTCTGGAAATAAACATTTACTTAAGCATATACTTAGTAAAGAATTCTTATTTGAATTGTGATTCATATTTAGTTGTTAAGAACTTTTTAAGCACGTATGTATTCACAGTCAAATACGAACTTCTTATTCGGGATATAAGTTTTAATTCGAAGCTCATCCGGAGACTGATTTTCGAAAGTTATCGAGATGGCGACTCGATCGTTCATCAGAAAGTAACAGAGAGAGACTAAAGAGGGCAGTGGCATCGATGATCACGTGCGCGCGAGTGACTGTGCGTGGTATGGCGTGGTACATAGGGTGAATGTCACTTTGTACTTTGTAGCTACTTGCTTTCTTATCACCTGACAAAGAACATTCATTATCCTTGGTGATTTTATTATTGGTTGCGTCTCGTCCTGAGTTAAGACGTACCTGTGTAGTGCGGTGAGAGACTGGCTCCTGCATTTTTCGACTTGAAATGTGGCTCACGATCGCCGATTGCTTTTTGAGGTTAGCTCACGACTGTGGCGGCTTCTGTGTGCTGTGATATTGTCCCGCGAAACCGTGAGTTCACAATCAACTAGATTCTTTTATTCAAACAGATTCCACGCGTTGATAAGTTTATCCGATTATTCGAACATGAAATGATTTAGTTGTCACCGTAAACTAGCCATCTCGTTACATCCTTCCACCTACGTCGTGATTTGTTATTACCGTTGGGTTCTAAACACGTTTCCACATTGGAATAACACTCATAACAGCTTCTACATTACTTTCACAATCGCACAATGCTTTAACCACTGATTTTAATGAAATATAAATCTAGACAGTCAATAGTTTTACAAATATTTAACAATAAAGATCACACTTAACCGGGTGCGTGCAATCACTTTCTCCCCTCCCTCTGCGATGTGCGAGCAAAAGAGGAGCTACTCCAGCTCTACTACTGTCCTTTGGTCTCTCTTCATCCCTACCATTAGACCGCGCAGTCTATTATACATGGTGGGACAATAACTATTACTACCTCAGATATTTTCGAAACTATAAGATTCACAGAAATATTTGTTTAACCAAAATTATTGGCCCCCATTTTATCAACGGAAATTTGAATGGCAACATCTACTTTAATTTGATTAAAGATATATCGGGTCCTTTGCTAGAAGAATTTCCTTTATTTACACGACAAACCATGTGTTATCGACATGATGGATGTCCAGCACATTATTCATTGATTGCGCGAAGGGAACTCGATGAAAAATTTCAAAATCGTTGGATTTGACGCGGCGGTTCAATATAATGGCCAGCTTGTTCACCAGATTTGACACCACTAGATTTCTTTTTATGGGGAACATTGAAAGATAAAGTGTACAAAGAAGTACCAACTACACCTCAAGCATGGAACAGTGAATTATTGCAGCCTGTGCGTCAATAAGTTCTGACGTCGATCCAATATTGCATTGATAATGATGGTTATCATTTCGAATATCTATTATGATCTTATGTAATAAATCGTTAAACTTGTTTTAAGCTGTTGTTAAGCTGCTCTGTCATTCTACGGAAACAAAAACATACCGATTCGTTTAAAAAAATGGAGGTGACCTTGAATTATCCGAAGTACCTCCACCTGCAAAAAAACTATTAGCATTGGTTCAACAAATATTTCTGTGAACCGTATAGTTTCGAAGATATCTAAGGTGGTAATAGTTATTGCCTCTCCCTGTATATCTGTTCACGATAAACTTACTTAACCGTAACGACAGTTGTATTGGGCTTGGGACAATTCTATTGAAATAAATACACAATTATGATAATTAACAAACTAAGTGGAAGAAATTATTATTATTATGTTTACTATACTTTCTTAACTAACCATCTGCATGACATATTATTAAATATATTTGTAGTATTGTTATTATTGTCTTTATTACTTTGCAATACTTGACATTAACATGTGCAGTGGGTAAATAAAGGTATTTACTCATTTCTAGTTTTTAGATTGTACTATGAAAATTCACATGGTTTTATTTTTGTAATAATATATTCTATGCACAAACGCCTTTATTATCCGTTGCACGTTTAACTAGTGTAAACACTATGTACATATACTATAATCATTTTAAATTCGAGTAATTAAATTACATATTACCGAAGGTGTCCAGTTGTAAAAACGTTCACTTTCACAAAATATGTACGAAGTATACAGTGGACTCTAACTATATTGCCATGGTCGAGGCTGTAAGGGAGTAAAATGGCAATGAGTTCAGAGCTCCCTCCATGTTAGGTTCTATCGTCATTGCCTCGGCCTCAATGCCTGCGCAAACGCTGGGTCGTGCTGGTACGCAGGCGTACACAACGTGGTGGGAGAGCGAATCTGAGTGTTCGAAAGTACGTGTGGGGGGAAGTGCCTCGCGTGGCAATATGTTTAGTGGTAATATAGTTAGAGTCTACAGTATTTCAATCTGTCTTCTAATCCTCTAACACATACGCCGAACGCATAGTCCTCATTCCAAGCCCATCGGAAGCGACTTCAATAACTGAAACCTTGATCTGACCGTTCAGATCAGTCAAAGCCTCTGAAACGCGCGGGAACGAGTGCAAAAGTTTTTCCGCTGTTTCCTCAGATTCTAACCGGGACTATGGCATGCTGGAAGGCAGTACTTTGAATCGTTAGTTGCTGTTCAAAATCGTTGGAACTGAAGTCACTCGGCAGGATGAACAAGAGATCGGATTTTCGGAAGACAGGTTCGGAGGAAAGCGGAGGAAAGTATGACGCGAACGACATTCAGGAAAAGATGAAGAAGGTAGGCGTGAAGTCCTTATCACCAGCTAGTGGAGTAACTCGGGTGAAGCAGCTTCAGGAATCGAACAAGGTTCTGAGCCAGCTGGGATCGTCTTCCGGTTCAGCCACCGGTGAGCCAACACGATTGCTACGAATGCTTTTGACTGTAGCTTGTATTTGTTAGTATGTGTTGGCACGGATGTTTCATGTTCATTATATAAATGGTTTACCAGAAATAGGACATGGCCTGAGAAGTTGAAGACCCGCAAGGTGGGGAAGATCTGGTCCACCCATTACTTCTACTGGTCTTTTTTATAGATTTTAGACTCTAACATTCAATATCTTGAATAGTCTTGAAGCTAACCGTCTGATATTTTGCCGGAATAATAATTTTTGCAATCACTGTGAAATTTTGTGGATTAGAAAACAATACAAAGAAGTGTAAATTATGAGAGACGCTATGGAATGTCATCAGTGGAACTTGGGGTCTAATGTCTCCTCATCTCTACTGATTACTACGCATAAGCCACACCCTCGGGAATCTTCTGACATACCAGGCTATGTCGTCAAAACACCTGTAACATCTGAATCCTCATTATTCAATTAACCAAAGGTTTTTCTCTACTTTGTCGTCACTCATCGGTTCGATTTACAATCAAACTCCCCTTCATGGTCGTACGAAGTCAGTGGACATCTTGGGGTCGGACTCTCGAATGGATCCTTATCATCCTCATGCCCGGTTCGCATTATTGGGTCAGGATAGAGCAGGGCAGGGCCGATCGGCGAGTGTATTTTGTCCCCTGTCCTGTCCCAATAGTGAGAATTGGTCTTATTCGATGTGGACTGAACAACGCGGGATTGGAATCAGTGCTTAGCAACTGACAATTGGGAATCCCTACTGGTTTGCATTATTGGGTCAGGACAGGGTAGGACAGGGCCGATCGGCGTGACCATTTGTTCTGTCCCCTGTTCTGTCCCGATAGTGAGAATCGGTGCTTGATCAGGTTCGTAGACAAGTCGCGTTTTTAATAAGATACGAAAAGAGTTTATAGTTCAGATAACATCTAGTAGTCACTCAATGGTCAGATGCTTGACCAACCTACTGAGTTGAGCCATGCTCAATATTTCATTCTTTGTCTTTCTGTACATGTTTCTAAAAACATTTCAGATCGCATGATGTCACGGTAGAAATTAATGTATGAGAAAATTCATACTGGTGAAAATTATTTCGACTTTTTGAATTTCATCCAACTATGTTATGCTGATTGTGATCTGACGATCTATGTACAAGGTGTCGAAAAAGTATGTGGCTCGGCTACCATAGCTGGACTCTACACCTTCGGATCGGTGTAGATTTGCTAAGAAAATATACCGCAAAATTCGAGGACTAGAGATGTGCCGACTAGTGGCGTCATCGGCCATGCGGGTTGCATCATATGACTCATATGTTGGGTCACCTCATATGTGACGGTAGTCGTTGTGTTCATTAACACTGTTTTCCCATTTTAATGTTGTTTTTACATACTATTATTACAACAGTGTTACACAGAGTGACCCAATAATTCTGTTCACTTTGAATATCTTCGTTATTTTTAGAGATATGGAAAACCTTTACCTACAAAAGTTGTATGGTACAATGGGTGCCATAACATTCCAGTAGTAATTATTTTGCAAGAGGATGATTTTCAGAAACTTCAAAGTTTACTCTATTTTTTTTAAATGGCATGCTATACGTTTTTATGCATAGCAAAATAGGGAATGTTTAGATGATTTTAACGACATCTAATACAAGGTCATTCTATATATGTATCGATTTACTAGAATACCTATATACTTCTAATAAAAAACTTGAAAATTAACCTTCTACAGTATGCATTATTTTGGTCTTGAACTCTGTGAATTTTAACCTACAAGTTTCTCTGCAAAGGAGTATTGTATGTCTTGTACATGCTTGGAATATACTAGTTTCACTTCTCAATTTAATATAGTCATTTCCACTTTGTGTTCTTATTAGAGTAATTAAACCGTGGGCATAAAGTTTTATCACTAGGCTGCAGATGTTTATGCAAATTCAGAATTTAAGACGTTAATTTATAAACATGACAATCAGATAGACATTTATTTCCCCTATTAAATGTATTATTATGTTGATAGTAATATATAAGTATCATTAAGTTTTACTAAAATCTTTATTTTACTGCTTTTGCACTTTAAAATTTGCTATAAATGCATAAACATCCGCAGTCTATTTATCATAGTCTATTCTTTTCAACGCTCGAAGTACCATTCGTACACGCCTCAAAAAAATGTCGAACCCGCCAATTAGAACAGGACATTAAAGTCAACTGGATAGAGACATACGTCGATGTGATCGATATTTGGCTAAACTTACCGTGCTTTAGAATTACAAACAGACTAGCAGGGTATCGAGCATCCGCAGGCAGATATCGTGGCTTTCATGGAACAGCTGATACGTATGAATAAATCGGTTGCACTTTTTAGCCCACGTACGATAAATATTTTAGCAGGGCCACAATATTTTCTCAAAGGCTTTTCGAGCCATCTTGTTTTTCTCACCGCGACGAAGTGGTTCCCAAAGTGTTTGTTGTTCCAACATTCTTTCACCATTTAAATTCTCTTTTCCCCTTTTTTGAACCAGAAAACTTTACACAGCTGGTCTCGATACACTGCACTCCATTCTTATGCAAAATGATATTTTCTAAAGCAATTCATACAGAGAAGAGCAAATGTAGGTATTTCTTTCTTTTCTTAACCTGTTAACCAGGTATGACGAAATCTTTCGTCATACCAG
Organism: Dufourea novaeangliae; assembly: GCF_001272555.1. Lineage (NCBI taxonomy): Eukaryota > Metazoa > Arthropoda > Insecta > Hymenoptera > Halictidae > Dufourea > Dufourea novaeangliae. The sequence continues at coordinate 1,164,672 of NW_015373895.1, read as the reverse complement.
GAAGACAACTCCAATAGAGATGTTGATATATTTCGTCATGGAAATTTTTAATGGTGCGTATTACGTTTTACTTCGTTCTTACCCATTAAAACTTAGCGTGGCCATATGGGAAAATATTTATAAAATATATATGGGCCCATTGTGAAACGAGTTGAACAAAAGTTAATTCCCCGGTTAATAGGTTAAGTATCATACTGGGCTCAAAATAAACTAGAAAACTTACTGGAAAAGGAACTTTCTATCTCTGGAACGAATAGAGCAACGTTTTCGAAGGATAAAGAACTGACGAGACTTGATTGGATCATCGTTCGGTCGTTCCCTTCATAATTTTATATCCGGAACGGCAAGATCTTTAAATGAGTATTGGTTTCTCAGATGAAAATTTCTAGGTTCTCTTCGATCCAGAAATCGAGTCCAGCTCGATTACGTGACAGAAATGGATAATTTCCTCAAGCGAATCCACTTTCGGGATTGTGGCTCATATAAATATCGGGGAAAAATGGGAACGTTAACAATGTTATTGGCCCTCCTGTGCACCGAGGAATAGTGATTCTAAGTCTTTCTTTCTCGGGATATCAGTGAATTGCGTCCGCTAATACAGACAATTTTATAAATGAATTTAAAGAAACTGTATTGATGATCATATGACATTTTCTCCACCTGTTCCTCCTCTCGAACAACGGTTTCGACACTTTTTCTGGATGGTTCCTTCTTCAGAAATGTCTACAGAATCTGATACTGTGTAGCAAATTCGTGCTAGGTAAAGAACTTTTCGTAAAAATGCAAAAATAGTGCATAGAAAATACGCACATCGGTTCTTTTTTAAACTTTCACAGCTATTTACAACAATTAAGAATTACACAATTTAATAACTAAATACACTGTTGTATGCAGGGAACTCCTCTATTTTTCAAGATTAAATTGAACTTTCTAGTTTTCACGTAATACGTCATTCTTGGCCAAAATCGGATGTTTTTACAAAAGCTCATGGTTTTCAAAAACTGAGGGAAATTGAGAAATTTTGCTTCCGGATTCATGATGTGGACGAGGAACTCTATAAGGATCTTCCAATGGATATTGCAGATCAGAAGAAAAGTTTAAATTTGTTGGATAGTGTTATTGGATGATTATTGGGACTATGTGGAGTACTTGGCAACGTTGCTGAAGTAGGGCCATACCCGCGAAATATAAATACATTTCAAAATTATTTTACTTATTTTCTGTTTTAGTGTATTCTAATCTTCTAAATTATAATGCACGAGAATATAATTAACTTTACATATAAGAATATTGAATATTGACAACGCGGGAAAACTGAACACGCACCGCGTATATAGATATACGTGCAAAAGCAACGTTGCCAAACATACCAGAAACGAGCACAGTGGAGTCATACGACTAGCCAAAATATATTTTTTATTTACAATATAGTGATGAACGATCAATGGAAATGTCGTTGAATTTCATTCATGTAATTTTTATACATTATTAAAATGTATTAGCGGGTGTTTAATACCAATTATTAATATGTTACTTTATTGACTAGAGAGTCAGGTACGAACCACCTCAATAGACCACAGGGGTTAATAATCCAAGGTTAACAATGATTTACCCAAATCGCGGCGTAGGTCTGTCGGTCTGTGCGGAGAGCCACGCGCTCACTGGCGAGATCCTGCGTGTTAGGCACGCCGTAGCTACTATATTGATCTACCTGTTCGAGGGCTATATCGGTCGCGTGTGTTTCGTTGCAGTACCTTCCAGTCCACCACCACGGGATCAACGTTTCGTCCTCGAGTTTCTCTCGTGGTCACGTTTCATCTTCACAACAATCGAACTCGAACGATCTTTGAAATCAGCATACTTTGAACGATCATCCGATAGCGTCAGGATATTATTCCTGTTAGACATCACGAAACATGATCCTCGTCAAAGAAAAATATTAACAAGATCGAGACTGATTGCTTTCAGTTAAGACTTTGTTCTTTCATTATTTTATTTTCATACATTTTCCTTTTTTTTTTTTTCAATAGTTTTGGAGTACACCAGTTTTGACCGTCGTGTGGATCGATCGTGGCTAGTGTTTGTTTGGGTCACTTTTGTCACTTGGCAAGTGTATGTATGACCATTTTCGACGTCACCGCGATTTCGTACAGGTACGTTCGTGGCTTTCTCGCGTTCCCGCCGTTTTATCGTCGGTTTTATGGACCCGACATATCGGACTGTTAACGAACGAGGACATTTATTCGCCCTTCTGGTTTCGGTTTATTACTAAAATGAGATAGTGCTTGAATAAATATACCTTCTAGCGTTTAGTACTTAATTGTCTCTGGCAGATTTCCCTTTCGCCGTTTTTCATTTTACACAAGGTTTTGTTTTCACTATACTCGATATCGGTATTCGTATTTACTTCACTGAATTTCCTTTTTTTTAAATAATAAATAGTGATGGTATTCATTGTTTTCAAGAGTTTCTTTTATGGTCTCTCTAATTGTAAGACGTTAGTTTTCTTAACCTGTCAGTCGAGTGATTTTAGAAGAAGAAAAAAATAATATTGGACTTACTGGAATAAATAATAATACAACTAAATGTGGTTGTCTGTAGATACCAGAAATTAGAAAAGGAAACAGAATTATCGAAAAATATTATTTGATACAGACGATAAATTATCACATTTCCGCGGTTCACTGGTTAATATTCTGTTAGTGTATATTTATAATCAAATAAGCGCTGATTTGATCGAATATAAAAATACTTCCAGTATCTTTAATTTAATACTGTGATAACATTTTTGATTATGAACATGAATTTTTGCTGATTTCTCTTTTGCGGGTTTTCTTAATATTCTCTGTCAGTATTTGCATTTAATATAAATATGGATGACGCGGAATTTGATACGACAAAATCTTTTAGGATTTACGAACCAGAAGGCACAGCATATTTTCAAACTGTCAACGCATTTGACATAACCAACGCAAAAAAACTGAGTATCTCACTCTACAACTTGTTGGATAGATGTTCTACTGTATTCAATAAATTTGAAACCTTTCCGAGTTCCAAATGTCATTATGAAAAAACATTTGCTTATTTTGTTGTTATAATATATTTACAAATATGTCGATAAAAATTTAGTGATTTTAAATTTACAAATATGCATATACAGATCGCATTGCGTTGTAACATGTTGACTGCTATAGTGTTGATCAGTGCACTGACACTATTTTATGCGGAAAACAATTCAAAATAGTAACGGATACGATAAGTGCCGGTTGAAATAGCGCCTAAACTATCAACTTCGTGAAAAAGTGGGAAAGGAAAACTCTATATTCTATAGATCAAAGAATCTGGTGGAAAAAAAGAAATACAGGGTGTAACAAAAATGTTGGAGAACCCGAAAATGAGAGACTCGTGGGGTGATTTGAAACAAGTATTTCCTTAGCAAAAATGTTATCAGAGGCTTTGTTAACGAGATATTAACGAAAAACCCCGACCAATCAGAGCGCGAGTCTGCCGGTCGAGTTCCCGCGATAACGTCGGCTACGCGCTGCGATTGGTATTGACGCTCTGATTGGTCGAGGTTTTTCGTTAATATCTCGTTAACAAAGCCTCTGATAACATTTTTGCTAAGGAAAGACTTGTTTCAAATCACCTCACGAATCTCCCATTTCCGGGTCCTCCAACATTTTTGTTACCCGATTTTTGATCTTTTTAAACGGAATAATATATTTCCATGTCAATATCCTTCTGGACAAACAAGGGATGATTACAGAAGCGTCTATTTGAAAAAATGAAAACAGGATAAGAAAATATTCATACAATATGAAATCTTGCTTTGTTATTTCTTTCGCGCAGTGAATAGTTTAGGTGCTTATCGCGCGACACTCTATAGGGCCTATACAATTTACAGTAGAATAATAATCCACATATTAACTGTATTGCAAATAAATCTATAAATCTTTATATTATTAATCGTAACTACTTAAACAAATATATATATTTTATCACGACATTGTCTCAGTAAATTAAAATTTGGGTAATCAACCAGGATTGGCCTTTTCTCTACTGTCCTCGAAAAATCTGATGATTTCGCATCTAGATCGAGCCCGGTCCCTTCTCACGTTTGGAATGTTCACGCAGGAGGATGATTAAAAGTGTCCGGCCTCAAACGTTTCGATGAGAGAATGCCACGATGCTGCGGCGCGTCTTTGTTATCCGTCATGGACGGCGACGGGTCTCCGCAGAGTCTCGGTTTGCAGATTCAGGACGGTCAGTAATTAACGATAATTGCCTGGTAGCTTTGCCGATGTTCCCGGTTCCCGCGAACGTTTATACGCTTGGCTATGTTTCCACGAGCGTTGAGTTACAAACGAGCTTAATCAACATCGATATCCAGCCCAACTTATTAAGCGTCTTCTCGAGCTGAAAAGAGTAACGATGAATTTTCCGACCGTCAATTAAAAAGAAAAAAATTGAAATGTTCATTATAATTAGACTACGAATACTCGTTTTTTGCATTCGTGGATCACGTTGTATTAGGGTGAATAATAAGTTCGTTCATATTTCTTTGAAAGAGCAACAAGTGTTAAGTTTCGTTCTGTTATCCTAGTTTACACCTAACGAGTGCTCGGCTAAGTGAACCCACTGGGCCGAGCAGGGCTGTTCCTGGGATGATGGCCGCCCGGGTTAATCCTTAACAATTGAATGGTTTTATTTGAAATTAATATTTTATTCCACATATAAGTATGAAACTAACACATAATGTTTGTAATAATGTTGTTATAGTTGATAAATAGCGACTATTAGTTACCTACGGGAATTTAATCCACTAAATATGGCTATTGTAGCCTGCCCATAAAGATAGTTCCTTTTAGTATACGAGTACTGTTACAAAGATTACATATGCAATTAATTTGATTAAATTTTGTCGGTCTAAAATGATCATAACCATTGGAAAACTTTTGATTATTATTCTTACTAGTCCAAGTTTTACATATAATAAACGATCTGCGGCCGTCACTGCATTTGGCCGCCCTGGTGCGGGGGCATCTTCTGCACCCCCGCCAGGAACGGCCCTGGGGCCGAGCACTCCCCCAGTTTGAACGCATATTCTAGCACTTGGCCCAGTATAATTCGGCGAGAAAATCGACGATCGAGTGAATAGAAGCATCTTCTATTCACTAGGCCGGGTATTCCCTCCCTTCCTCAGCGCCGGATCAAGGGGGGGGGTCTAGGGTGCGTATTGTTCACTATAAAGTGAACGAATTTATTACTTTACCTAAGAAAAATCAGAGTCGAAGAAAAATTTTATCAGTAGAGAGTTACACAGAAATTAGTTTATTCCACGAAGGCTTACACCACATTGTAAATAATTTAAAACTTCCATTAATCTTTATTAAATTTTTTAATATATTGAGTTTTTACACTACACATTACACACACACTTACTTCCTTGTATTTTTTTTTTGCATGGTATCATTGCATATTGGAAATATGATTTCATCAGTCTTTCATTAGTTCACGACAACGATTCATATTTGTAATTGTAATTTACTCAATGATACTAGTGCCATACGAGGAACGCACATTAGCGTTCATTGAGTGTCCATAAGAACGGTGCACCTAATGTCCCGCACAGGTCGTGCCTTTATAATTTGTAAAAGAAGTTTAATTTATGAATTACATTATTTTGAAATTTTTTATTCTTGCATTAAAAAAAGTGAATGTTATCGAACGTCTAGTTCTCATTGTTCGCAGGCAATCCTCGAAATAAAACAGCCCTAACGCCCGGCCATAGTCTGATGGACTGGATCCGATTAACTAATTCTGGCGTCGATTTAACCGGCGTTGGTGGCGTCCCGCGAGTCATATCTCTGTCCGAGCTGGCCAACCATAACAAGCAGAACGACGCTTGGATCGCAATTCGAGGTATGAACCCAGCAATACCTCAGAAATTGAATTCCTTGAGATCCAAATTTATTCGAAATTTCTATTGAATTAAACATTCTTGAGAATGACTGGATCAATTTAAGGTAAATGCAAGATATTGACCCAAGTACAGTTAAAAAATCGAATTTCTTCATTAAGATCGAAATTTATTCGAAATATACATATGTATTATACAAGGTGACCCACCTAACTCTGCCACCCATAATTATTCTCTTATTTGTCACGATACAAAAAATGGTTCAGGAGAAAGTTAGTGTATTTTAGGGGGGGAATTAGTCTATGTGATTGAAGGTCATGTCAAAGTCATATCTTCTGAGATTTCTCTAATGGTAACATTTTTTTAAAATGTATTATCCTATTTTTTTTTGTGTGCCATTACAAACAGGAGATTAAAACGTATCCAATAATGTATTGCACTATGACCTTGAAATGACTTTGGACTGAAAATTTCACACGCAACTGGTTGAGGTGGAAGCTCACAGAAAATGAATTGCAGAAATAAAATAAATGCCATAATCGCAATAATTATTTTATCTCCTCTTTGTAGTGGCAAACAAAAAATAGGGCATTCCATTTAAAAAAACGTTACCATTAGAGAAATCTCAGAAGATATGACCTTGAGATGACCTTCAATCTTATAACCTAATTTCTTCCATAAATACTCTAACTTTCTCCTGATCCATTTTTTTGTACCGTGACAAATAAGAGAATAATTAAGGGTGGCCGGGTTAGGTGGGACACCCTGTATATCGAGTTAAAAATTTCTTGGGGTACGTCGACCAATTTGTGGCAAATTGAACATTCTCGAGGCTATAGAATATAATCAACCAGTTCCGGAGTTCTATCTACGCTTATTTTAACTCGGTCACAATAATAATTTACCCAGACCATAGGATCCGATCTCCGCTGATGAGATTACACATCGATCGCCGTTCTCATTTGCTAACACATTACTCCGAGCGAACCACTTAAGTGAAATTAACTCATACATATATGTATGTATTTGGTTGGTGTATATAAAACATCGTTTTCACAAATGAAACTTAAACCGCCTATTTTATAAACAAACGTTGAACGTAAAAAAATCGGATATTAGAGCCGCAGGCGTTTTTTCCTGTTCATTGCAAGAACTACGCAAATATCACCATTTCGACCATGTTAGAAGGACATTTATAGTGTGTTAGTCAAACGTAACACTTCTTAAGCTCTCAGATATTGAGCCTGATTTCAATGAAGACGATAATGATCAAAATGCAAATAACCATAAATGATAAAAAAATATTCAGACACGGTAGCCTTCGATGGTATCGCCTAAATATAGTGGATTACTGAGCGTTATACTCAATATTTAGAGACGTTTACGATTGTAAAATGATGTGTCAAACACAGGAATCGTCTTCAACGTGACACATTACATGGACTTCCACCCAGGAGGGATCAGCGAGTTGATGAGGGGCGTTGGCAAGGACGCAACAAAACTGTTTGAAAACGTGAGTCCAAGTAGTTCCTATCGCCACTCGATCAGTTGAGGGGCTCAAAGGAAGAGTGGTACAAGTGACACGACCTTTAATTTGAGAAAACTGTGGGTATAGTTAAACTTTACCAGAAAAATCTGTATACTTCCAAACATTATACCTCATTACTATACGCACTGTTATTAGAAAACACCTGTACCATCTTTTTCATATCTCGTTTTTTTTTTTAAAAATGTGTTCAATTTTTTTCCTGAGTCCCTCAATTGGAAAAGCTCTTTCGGATAAGCCACTCGAGCCTGTTGTCCAAATCACAATACAGCGGACTCTAACTACATTGCCACTAAATATATTGCCACGCGAAGCACTTCCCCCTCACAAGTACTTTCGACCACATAAATTCATTTCCCACCACGTTGCGTACGCTGGCGCACCAGCACGATCCAGCTTTTGCGTAGGCTCTGAGGCCGAGGCTATGACGATAGAACTTAGAATGGAGGGGGCTCTGAACTTACTGCCATTTTACTCCCCTACAGCCCCGATCATGGCAATGTAGTTAGAGTTCACTGTAATTGGGTCAAATTCAATTGACCGCCAAGGTTACTTCCTTATAAGTTTCTTATCAGACCAATAAGTTCAAATAAGACATTTCTGATCTTTCCTTTCGTCTGCCTTGTCCGGAAGGGTCCGAATGATCTCCAGAATTCGATGATTATTTTTACGTACCCATAGATCGTTCGTTGCAGGTTCACGCTTGGGTAAATTATCAGAGCATCCTTCAGAAATGCGTGGTAGGAAAGTTGAGCCGTGGTTCTATCAGCGGTCCTACCTTGCCATCAACAGAAATCACTTCCTCGAGCTCCACGGATTGTACCAACGCTACTTTGGGCCTGATTAAAAGTTGTACGAGTAAGTCAATCCATCTTATACAGGGTGTCTCAAAATAGCTTCGATTCCCAGAAATGAGGGGTTCCCGGGATGATTTGAAACAACTTGTTCCTTAGCAAAAATATTATCCGAGGCTCTGTTAACGAGATATTAACGAAAAACCCCGACCAGTCGTAGCGCCAGTATGTCAGCCGACTACCCGCGGTAAAGTTGGCTACGCGCTGAGATTGGTAGCCAACGCTACCGCGGGAAGTCGGCTGGCCGACTCGCGCTCTGATTGGTCGGGATTTTTCGTTAATATCTCGTTAATAAAGCCTCGGACAACATTTTCGTTAAGGAAAAAGTTGTTCCAAATCATCCCGAGAACCTCTCACGTCCGGGAGTCGCAGCTATTTTGGGACATCCTGTATAGTGTCTTTGAGTATAAAGGTGTAATACATAAAAAAGAAACCAGTAAATAATCGCTGCCATTTTTTACTTCCAGCGCGCAGTATTAGTCCAGAAAACGTAAACGAATGTAGCCCATCGAATGTGAAGATGGACTGGAGGCAAACGTCTAATTCGATTACATTGTTCTACCAAACGATACGAGATTATCCAAGCGTTTATTACCAACTGAGAAGGATAAGCGACTCGAAGCTGGTCTTCAAGTTGTTCTTCGAGAAGGATGTGATCACGCACGAGCTCGAATTGACGGCGGGCATTGAATGGCCGCCGGTTTGCAAAAGAAATTTTGATACCATGGAGGTAAATAATTTAATCTACTAGAATGAAAGTTTTTACTACATACTTCTGTGTGTCATTTCAAATCATAGAAATTTAGAATGTAGAATTTGATTAATCTGGGTTAGACGGCTAAAAGAATAGAAGAATTACTGGACGGAATATTGGTTGGTCAGGAGAAAACAAATTTGTGTTTATTTTCTTCTATATACCACTTATTCTACTTTAGATAATCACTGTTCAACACGATTTTTGATCTGCAATATCCATTGAGAGAACCTTATTAAGTTTCTCGTCCAGATCCCGAATCCTGAAGCAGAATTTCTCCATTTCCCTCAGTTTTTGAAAAATATGAGCCTTTGTAAAAACACCTGATTTTGAATCCGATACTATATATCAAATTTATGTTAGGTGAAGAACTTTTCGTAAAAATGCAAAAATAGTGCATAGAAAGTACGCTCATCGGTTCTTTTTTAAACTTTCACAGCAATCTACAACCATTAGAGATTACACAATTGTATAACTATATACAGTGTTATATTCAGGAAACTCTGATCTATCTTTCAAGATCAAATTGATCTTTCTAACCTTTTAGGTTTGACGTAATACGTCATTTTTGCCCAAAATCGGGTGTTCTTACAAAAGGTCATGTTTTTTTAAAAATTGAGGGAGATAGTCTCGTCGGACGAGAAATTCTGTAAGGATCTCCCAATGGATATTGCAGATCAGAAAAGAATGTTTAAATTTGTTGAACAGTGTAATAGAATAAAATTAATTGGAGAAAAGTTTATTAAATTGTGTTGATTGTGTAGGTCGACTTCACGTTCACTAAGAAGATAAAAGAGATATGGAAAACACAGGGTAGCCACACAATATCGCGGGAGCCAAATACTAGTAGTCGATCCTACAAAGAATACGAGGTACTCACGAATACACCGCTCTCTAAATTAGTTCATTTCTTGGTCCTACGAGCGAAGAATTCCTTGGAACTGGTACCCATTGGAAGACACGTAGAAATCAAAATGAACGTTATGGGTGGGTAATTACAACTTAAAATCTATGCTCTTTTCATGCCTAATTCTACCGATAATTTACCACTGATATCCTTGCATTTTTTCACCATTATTCTACATGCCCTCTAGAGTGTGTCTGGTTTATCTGAGAACACTTAAATATCTCAAAATATGTGAATGATACGAAAAAATGTTTCACACAAAAATTGTACGATATCGAATGAAACATACTATAATTTTGTCTATTCGACCTTGCGATGACCTTGAAACGACCTATGAAGGTCATATGAAAATTTTCAAATGGGAACCTGCATTTTTTATTACATACTCTGGTAACTAACATCGAGACATTTCCAAAGTACATACGTAGTAGTGTTTTGGAAACGTCTCGATGGAAGCTACGAGAGTATGCAATAAAAAATTTTAATGACTTTTACTGACTGGATGTGTTTCTGGAAATGTCGAAACCTCGAAACACGTTGAACCCCTAACAAGTTTCAACAATTCGAAACCTTGCACTTTTTAAGGTTTCAAGTCACCCTTAGACAAAAGTATAGTATGTCCATCTTTATATCGTACAATTTTTGTCCAAAACATTTTTTCGTATCGTTCATATTTTTCAAGATATTTGAGCGTTCCCAGATAAACCGAACACTGTATGTTGCAAATAAAATACGATCTTACAAATCAAAAAAGATATCTAACATGTGACAAGTTTGAAATTGATCTAACGTTTTAGAAGTCATCCAGAATCGATCTACCATTTGTTAAATCTCCTTCATCGATTAAGTAAACAATTGCCTAATGTTCTAACGGAAATCCTTCATTTTTCTTTCATTTTCAGGAATGGATGTATCACGATCGTATACGCCTGTCCCCTCGTGCCTTCACCCCGGCGATATGCCGCCGAATTATAAGTCCGACTGTATATGTTTGATGATCAAGAAGTACGAAAATGGCGCTCTGAGTCCGTCCATAACCAACCTACAGGCAGGCCAGACCCTTATGTTGAGCAACGCTTTAGGTGCCTTTGTAGTTGAATCCTTTGATCGTTATTCTGTCATTCATATTTTGGCTGGTGGCACGGGTTTGACCGTGATGCTTGGGATCATTCAGCGGGCCCTGGCCAGGCGTACCGTGTTAGTATTTATTCTTTTCTACTGTTCCACTTAAGTAGATTAAATTAATCTTTTTATCGAAGTTCTTATTTAATTGTGGTTTATCGAGTTGCATGCAGTCAACAGTCTATTCAAAAACAAAAGAAAGTTCTGTAGAACGTTGTATCTTGTAATTCTTCTAGGAAAACTATAAACCTCCTCAATTTCAACAAAGACAGTGACAACATGTTCTACGTGGCGCAGCTGGAAAAAGTTGGCATGGATAAGAAGTGAGTGCCTTGAAATCAATGATTGTAATTTTTATTATTACGTTACTAACTCGGTTTAAATAATTATTAGCTTAAACAATTGGTACTCCTTAGATTGAAGGTCACGCATATCCTTTCGCAAGCAGAAACTACATGGATGGGCAGACGTGGCACAGTGTCCTATGATTTAATGAAAGAGCTGATTGGAGAACATAGTCCTGAAGCGTGTATCTTTACCTGTGGTCCTCAAGGATTCCTCCAGGCTACAAAAAAGTAAAATTGACCTTCTTTTTAGACGTATTTGCGCTGATTGAACCACTACTTTCTAGCGGGAAAAAGTTGGATACAATAAATATTTGTTTATATACAGTAAAGACACTATAATTGTTCGAAATTTGGGACCGTATGCGCGCAATAAGCATGAAGGATCAACATTTACACCCCTTGTTACTTTCGCTCTTGGTATGTTCCCGGAACAAGAAAGGACATTGAGCAAAAAAACAGAGGAATTGAGTGTCAAGTCATCGACGAAGGTTTAAATGCCCGCGTATCGGTGAGACAACACTAATACAACAATGAACTTATTTAATTTTTATTTTTTTTCCAACGAAACTTTCTAATGTATTTGTGAGATTTTTCTGATTAAAACAAGATCAAACACGGTATAATTTGGACCATATTTACTTATTGATCGTTTACAGCACTTAATCAATATCAATAGGTAAATATAATTCAAATTATATCGTATTTGATCTTGGTTTAATCAAGAACATCTCACAAATACGTTAGAAAAAGTTTCATCGAAAAAAATAAAGAGGTTCATCGTTGCATTAGTGTTGTCTCAGACAGTGTGTAAATCTTTCTGCGCAGCTAACGCGGCTTTACTGTATTTATCCAAATATACCCAGTACCATAATATTTATGTTAATACAAATCACATTATATTCATATTTAATACAAAACTTAATGCAGCAGATCCTTTTGTTCATCATTAAGCTATTAATACAGAATTATTATTATACTGTTTTCAGATTTATTCAGAAACTCGGCTGGAAACCCTATCAAACGTACGATTTTGACAACTAGCCATCTTCAGCGAAAGTATATTCTCCCTTTTGATACCAAAAACTCTAGTAGTCGAGCTTTTATTCGAAAAATTATTTACGCGTACTTCTAGGTTCTTACAAGATAGAGCCATTTTGGGTATTTTTACTCCTATTTCCGCCCACACTGTCGATAATTCGTGTGGTTCGATTGAAAACGATTCATCAGTAGTGCCAGTGAAGGCACTAATTGATAAGAAGCATAAACATATTGTCGTTCTAGTTCTTAAGTGTTTTATTACAGCTACTTTGATCACCTCGAATAATGATTTAACGGTACACTTTATGAACATTTTGAGACGTGGAACTTAAATGGCATCAAGGGGCACATTTTATAATGTACGTGCTTTATTTGTGGGTGGAGGCATTTCAGAGATTTCAAGGTCACCTTCATTTTTTTAACGGAATAACCTATTTTTTATATCATAGATCGATAGAGTATCAAATTCTGAATAAAAGTGTGTTGACCTGCATATGTCCTAAACCTAATAGTTAACGAAATATTTACGTAAAATTTTCATAAAGTGTACCGTTAAGTCATTATTCGAGGTGATCAAGTTAGCTGAGACACCCCTTATAATAGACTGCACGGTCTTATGGGAGGCTTGAAACCGACACCAAAGAACAGAATGTCTATGCTAGTTTCTAAACTAAGAAAACTGAGTTTAAAGTTTATGCAGTTTAATATTATAGAAGCAGAAAAGTAGTAAAACAATAACGACAGACACTGTAATATCATCTAATGAATAGTTATTTATTACAATTTTTAATTGTTGTTAGTATTTCGAGATACAACCATTAAGAAAAAAAACTCAAAGTTTCTCGGATTCCACTCAGAGTTAGGATTTAAAAGAATATTTGTTGTTTGCTCAGTTGAATTTTCTTTATATCATGGTGAATTTGGATTCTTTGAACCAGTGAGACGCACGTAGATTGATTAACTAAATTTTTTTGAAAATGGAGTTAGGACAGTTGAGAACTTGTGCGACGATATGTATCTATGTAGTAGACTGTGCAAGAGAGGACAACAACAAAAGTCGTTGCCTCTCTTTAGTGGGAGGGAATATTTTACGACTGTAGTGATGAGTGGGAATGCAATGGGGACGCGGCTTTATACATGTAAATATAATATAAGTCTATGATAAACAAGTCTACTAAAAAACTAAATTACAACCCCAACCCATTTTACCTCCGTTCGAAAAAAAAATTCTTATAAATGTCGAGGTCAACTCGTGTGCGATTTTAACGAGATTTTTAGTTCTGTCGCGATGCTAGATGACTAAAATTGGAGAATATTGACACCTCTTACATTTTTACTAGACATGTCTGACTTGCATTATTACCAACTAAAAGTACACAATTTCACTCAAGTTTCCGGACTGGAATCAAGACAATGATTTTTCATAATATTTGTGCCGTTTATCATTCATTATTCAAAATTGTTTCACTTTATAGAGATACACTTGATTTATTGATGAATTAGTCTAGTGATGACTATCTTAAAGTATTCGAGATGTTTGCTAAGTTGTTATAACTGTTGTGTACAGTGTATCGTTTAAGAGAAAACTATTTTGAACTACTTGTAATGAAGGCCATCTAGAGCTTATGAAGAATGCCTGTTTTAATCTGTTTCGAAGACTTTTCGACAACTTATGTACATATGCATATTTCTACACGATGAATATCTCGAGAGCTACACTCATTATCGAAACATATACAAAACTTTGTATCATATCTAGTAAATTCGACGAAAAAATAGAAGTACGGGTCTGAGATGAAAGTCATAAGTTCTACAAAGGTATAAAGCAAGTGACAACAAATTTTTTATGCAAATTGAAATTTAACTCCACAATCGCGTTATATACACCCTAAAGAGCTGTATTTTTAACGATTTATCCGTGAATATCTCTGTACAGGAATATATTTTAAGACACAGGCCAAATTTAAAACACGGATGCTATATTCATTCGAAAATAAATGTTTGGTTCATACTGAAAAAAAGAATAACGATAAATTAATTTACCTGTGAAATAATTAAATATAGTAAGTATAATTAGAAGCACCAAAAATAGACGATTTTATCGAAATATGGAACTGTATGAAATTTAATATTTTATATGTTAGAGATAAGTAGCAACTTGGCTTTTTTGGTTGCAAAGATACATTTTGTGCCAAAAAGATCTTTAGTTTTAAATCTTTTAATAGAAAGTTGAATAACAACGTGGCCTATCTAGAGAAACATTATAAAAATACCAGTATGTATGTCGATCATCAAAATTCCTATCGATCTTTTCAGTTCATGACACTCTTGAAGTAAAAATTAAAGAAATTTATAAGTAGACAAACATAAAGTACCTCTTAGAGATTTTCATTGATCACATTTATTCATATTTGACCGCGAATAATTCGAAGGCTCTGGTTTTTGTTTTAAAATTTTATTTGTGACTAGTATATAATTATCTCGGAAAACTCTATTTTTTAACCGAACATATACAAATATGGACCACTTACTGCATTTACGTACATGTTACTTTGCGCATATGTGTCTGTATATGTATGTACATACCTAGTTGTTATCAGAAATAAATGAATATTTGATGGCTCCATTCTCGTATTTTTATGTTACGTTTTAATGTAATACAAAATTATCCATTTTTTCTGATTAAATCAGTTAAAATAAATAATATTTTCGATGTCTTTACTACATACAATCATACATACAATATACATACATAGATATATGTATTTAACAAAATTAATAAACAGTATAAAGCATTAAATAATAATACGGCACACAGCTCACTAGACGAGCCGAATCAAACCGAATGCATCCGAAGCTAACCGACGTAGATCTAACGACAGCTGCCTTTTCCCCTCCAATCCTACGGTCCCCTCGCCCGGAGTGGTGGCTTATGCTCCGTCTATACTATGTAGTGTTGTTAAAATGAGTCTCGAGTCTTGAGCTTTAACAGCTCGAGTCGCGGTTCAAACCCTAAAGGTTCGAAGCTTGAGTCGTGAAAGCTCGAGCCTTTAAGCTTGAAGGCTCAAGTCGTATAAATTGTATGTAGTGAAGTAATGTGCAGACCTTGAGTTTTTGAAGCCTTAAAATTTAACCTAAAAGTTTTCAGTTTTTAACTCTGATATTACACGAATCTCAAGCTTTTAAAGCTTCAAGGGGGAATAATCCAAAAACGTCCAGAAAAGCGTGGTTTTTGTAAATTAGTTCTGCAACACCCAAACCTCATTAAACTATTACTAATAGGGTGATCAAATATATATTTTGGACAATACGTTAAATTTTCTTTTATTACAAAATACGTATGTATACTTGAGCAACATATACGAGTCATAGGATGTTACACGTCGAACAAAATAGTTTCTCAATTTGTTCACGGTTCATTGATCTGAGAGACAAAGTTGAGACATTTTTTCGTTATTCGCGTGAATTTCGACTTAATATTCTAGTAGAATATTTTCGAAAAATTATACTTTGAAAGTATATATAAAAAACTTAATTTTTTCCAATTGTCGCTGTGTACCACATTAAGTCTGAAGCTTTAAGGTTCAACCCTCTAGAACCCTTAAGTGTTAAATAATGGAATTAACACTAAATCTATAACATTATACTTTATACAGTTTTTAAAAAATACAGCCATGACTGCAAACACATGAGAGATTGATACCAAGAAAGGGAAATGAAAAATGAAACAAAATAACCATTGAATAGTAGACGAAATAAAACATTGCTAAAAAATTGTCTGTAATGTACAAAATATAGTATTATCGACTGAAAACATACTCTTACGCCGTGGGAGTCATAGATGACCGACAGCAAGATTAATGTACTACGCATGATAAGTTTGCACAATACATATAATCATATTGTGTAATATATTATTATATGATTCTAATGGGCAATCACTCTTCGGCGCTGAAGACGAAACCAGCAGAAACACGCTCGGCAGTGAACGTGTTAGCTTCGAGCTTCGAGACCCGAGCCTTGAAGCTCGAGTTTCGAGCTTCAAAGACTCGAGCTTTATACAACACTAGTCTATACATATATGCTATGTCGAATTTATCGAACACTCATGATCCGACAACATTGCGTACTTTAAACTTTGAGAACACTGTCCAAATGTGACTAATTCAGCTAGAGTCGAGTTCAACGTAGTTCTTAAATTCGCCGTTCTCAAAACGTAGAGGTCAGTAAAATCACAGGTCTTTTCTGTGTCGGTACTACAGTTTTAGGTGGGCCACCAACTCCCGTAAGGTGAAATGTCTACTCCTATACCTCGTCTGTGGTAAAGGGTTGTTATTGATTATGTATTTTCGCTAGCGTCCGTTTGTTTACATCTGCGCTTCGATCGATTCAGAGTTGGCATAAGGAGTCTCCCCCCTTAAATATCGTCTATAAATCACAGCCACAGCTTCTATATATATATATAGAATTTGTGCTATAAACACGCTTTACAGCACTTTACAGTAAGGATGTGAGATGAAGGGGTGGTGTATGATTCTCGTTCATTTTCTTATTGCTTGGAAAATATCGGACTAATTTGCGACAAAACTCAGTTTGGTCGAATACAATCAAACGAACATCCGGCTAAACGGAGTCGTGCAGGAACGACGAAGAAAAACGCCATAAAGTTTTACGGTGTCAAAGGAACGCAACAGAGGTTAGCTTATTAAACACACTACCCTAGTCAGTTAAGATGGCAGACGTTGTTACAGGGTGGTGGTACAAGTGATGTCATTGATATCAATTTAGTTGAAACATTTAACGAAGAAGCAGCAGAAGAAAAGCAATTCTCATGAATAGCAGTGTTTGCGAGCAGAGAGACTTATCTTATCGGTTTTATTTCAAGTATCGTTCGAGAGTAGGTGAACAGTCAATTGCTTATATGAGAACAATTGGTATTTCGTATGTATATATATGGTGATTCATATAAAGTGTTACACAAGTGGTTTTTATTGAAACTATCGGAGACATTCTTTTCTTGCATACTGAGGGTCCCAGTGACTTCTTGCATAAGATTGTACATGTCTATACGCTATTGTACAATATCCCGACGACAGTGGTAAAATATTTACTGATCTAGGCAAAATTTACTTGAAATAACAATTTCGAAAAACATTTTAACTTTGATTATACTAATTTGAAGTTTGATTAACAAGAAGAGTATAAATACATTACTATCTTACTATATACTATGTTAACAGTTACTTCTACCACAAACAAATAAAAAATAAATTTCATATTTTAAATAAGTATCTTTAATTGTATAGAATATTTCATGAAATATTGATGTAATTTGCGACATGAATTGTTTCTCTAAAGTTTTGCAAACTCTGAAGATTATATCCTAGGTTGTCCATCATGTTTCTGTCAAATTATAAATTCATCAATTTGTGAGCACTCTATTTAAAAAGAAATACTATTACTTAAAACTATGTTTTTTAATTTTTATAATTATAGGACTGGAACAAAAATTATCTTTCTTCTAAGAATCTGTTTTGCAAATTTAGTTGCAAATTCCTTTAAAACAGTTATTTAAAACATTCATAATAATTAAACTATATAAAAATTTGCTGTCTCCGGTGGTTTCACCGAAAATAAATGTAGCATTATATGTGAAACACACTACATTTAGATTCCTCAGCACTGTTCTCTGTGCTCACTCTGTCCTCTTTCTGTCCTCGTTCGTTAGTTCTTTCCCTCCTCTCTGTTTGTTCATAAACATTAGAGTACCTTCACTCTGTTTGGAATGAGTCTTTCAAAGAATAAAATTGAGTGGCTTGGAAAATACAAGTTGTTTGCTGTATCTCGACCGAAAACTGACGTACTATCTCATCACGATTAAAGGATTGACAAATTGAGAGCATGATAAACGAAGAAATAAATATGTGGAGTTTGTAAATTCGTTTCGTACATTATTTACGAAGGTAAGCAAATTACACATACACAGATAATGCAGTCAATTAAAAAGTGTTGATTTCGATCTTTTCCGTACCTCGTAAAATGATATCCCTGTGTATCTAGCTTAAATGATCTGCCGTACTTAAAATACTCTTATGTCAATGAGTCCAGAGATTGTGTATTTTTAATAAATTAGAAAGAATATTATTTAGTGCGAATAATTTTCATCTTTTTATCGATCAAAAAGTAGGTCATCCAGATAAAGACCGAAAAAGCCTGTTCTGCATTCCTTGTGTATTAATGATTTAAAAGTGTGTGAATATTGTTAAAAATGTGTGCCAATTAATAATGAAGTTCTTCCTTGATGTTATGATATCAGTTGTAATTTATTAAAATCTTTGATATTTTGAAATCTTGATCTCATGATCTATATCTATTGTAAATATTTTATCATTTTTAAGGACAAGTATTTTATCTATGAAATGATATCTATTATCTTATGCTATATTATATACATTCCATATACCAACAATAATTACATACATAAATCTATTTCTAACAGAGTTACTGCAATGTCTAAGAAGACTAATTGTAACAAAATGTTGATTCATCAATTATCATCTGTCCTACCTGATGATAGGCCAATCACAGCCATAAGTGTTGTTGAAGATATAGATAAGTGTCCACCAAATTTTACAGTGGTAAGTATTTTATGTTCTGTTTTACATTTGTATTACAATCATTTTTATTATTTTTCTTAATTTGCATAGGTATCTAGAACATACGATCAAGACACGGATGCAGATTTGTGGAGAGAAAGTGGACTGTTTATTAAAAAGAAAGGCAGATACATATGTTTTTCAAAGACTGAAGGATTGCCTCATTGCATAGTTGAAGATGTAGTAGTCGTTAATGAGCGAGATTCTCCTCCTGAGGGATACATCACGATTTCATATACTGTAGATTCAAGTGAGCATACGTAAGACAGATCAGAATATCGTTTATTAGAATACCATTTTTCTCTAGTACATTTTCATAATCTGTTTTAGTGCAGAAGGCATGGAGAAAGAAACAGTTGTGCTATAAAATTAGAAATAAAGAATTATGCTCGAAAGCAGTTACGGATATTATTATATGTAATAGGGATATGCATAAGGTATATACATCTAAGATGGCTCCAAATGGTTTTGTAGCTGCTGGGTGAGTGTCAAGGCTTCTGACCTTGTATATATGTGGCGTACATATTTAATTGCCATTTCTATTTAAAGTTCCAATTTTACAGTGTCATAAACGGAGTTTGTGTTTGCTACAAAACTGTGGACATTGCAAACGGGAATTCTAGCTCACAATCATACGTTAACATAGAGTAAGCATTTATTTCGTTAAAAATTCGTTCGATTTGTTAAGATTTTTAAATGTTTGATATTTTCTTTCATTCAGTTTACTTCAAAATGCATCTCCAAATCCATCAAATGGAACGCTTCGTAAAATACCTCCTGAAAGGCCACCAAAACCAACAAATGGAATTTATCCACAAATTGGAGGAAATGCGGGAAAGGACGTAGACGAGTCTAGCGATAGGGATCACAAAATTTTAAGCCCTAGTGCAAGAATCAAGCCCACAAGACCTGCCCCACAACCACCAGCAGTATTGGTTGCAGGTTCCACATCAATTTATGGTACACTGCCAGGGTCTTCAGATTTAGATGGAGTTCCATTTGTTCTTAATCCACGTCTTACTGTTCATTCTGATTCCTCTACTGTAAGTAATCTTAACGTTTAACTTATCAATTGGTCGTTACTTATTTTTAACGATTATGTAATCAAAATAATGTTATTTATAGAATAAACTTCCTGTGATCAAAGTCTGGACTCAGAAAGATTTGGACAAGGAGGTAAGATAGAGCTTTAAACTAATAACTTTTACTTAAACGGTATGATAATACTCTTATGATGTATTGTTTTTTGTTACTTTTTAGTTCTTTCACGATTTCCGTGCGGAAAGAGAAACTTGAAGAAGCCACTGTGCCAAACTAATTGTGTGACTCATCATACAATTTCCCCGCTATATTTATACATCTGTATTGATTATAGCACTAGCCAAGCGTAATAGAGTGCCTGAACGAGTGATTACTAACCTGCAAAAATGCATATCCTTTTAATATGTATCGGTGAGATGATCTTCGAATTTCATAATGTCCGTCTTCTGATATATTTTTTTTCTTCCATGTCCTATTTAGATTTTGATACCACTGACAGTTAGCATTGTATTTTTATAGAGTTGCGTTGTATTTTTATAGATATTAGAAGTTATATATAATTGTATCATATGTTCTAGTTGTTTATAAATCATTACAGAATATTTAACATTGTACTGGTGTACTTCTATTTCTTAATCAAATGCAAGGTTCTTTCAATAAAGTCATCTTTAATTTTATTTCCAACAAAAAAAAAAGAAAACAAGTACATTCTCATTTTTATCCTCAAGTTGACTTGTATCGATACGTATAATTAGTAGGGTACGGCACGTGACACTTTTGTAACGCGCATAGGTTTTGTCTTTTATTCTGTTTACAATGTGAAACAAACGTTTACCCGTAATTAGATGCTTTGGAGGTGAACTAATGGTAAGAAAATATTTATACTTGTATTTACACATCCGATTGTAATATACAGATAAATGTTTGAAATTTGATCGTTTATTTCCGGTAAACACATACTATAGTTTATGTAGTAAGGATTTAATTACGGGTTTATTATGATACAGATTGATTTAAATACAAACGACAGATTTCATTCATTCTTCGTATTTTACTATGCATTCGTATATAACTTTCAACAACATAATATTTTAAGTCTGTATTTTCTATGGTAGAAAACAACAGAACAAAAAAAATGTTCTCACAATAAAAATATTTTGACGTCAACAAAATTTACAACGCGATCTCACAGCAAGAAAAGCTAAGCTGGGTCACTATGAATTACTTAATTTACTATTTTCATTAGTGATGCTATGTATAAATACGTATGAAATATCTTATTACAATATACAATACATACATTGAAATACTTTTCAAATGAAGGCCACCTATAAATAAATTAATTCCTATGTCTGTCGCATTTTTTGCGCAACAACATGTGAAAAACAATTGCATTAAAAGAAGAATATTCATAATAATTTACAGTATTACATTTTGCTCTCGACTTAAAGATTAATTGCGTCCATATGGTACAGTTTAAGTTCTCACAGTCTCTGATACTCATTTCTGTTCATTTACGAAAAATTCTGGGAATAATTATTTTAAATTCATCTCCCTTCGTCACAAGTTTCTTGTCGAAACAGATTCGTTGGAAAAACTCGGGCCAGCTGTCAGACGAACGGTCCAGTCCAATGTCTAACATGAGTGGTAGTATTGTTGGTAGTGGATACACCATGTTTCTCTAATATAGCAGTCGCTTTAATTTTATTCTTATATTTCACGTCTTTCGGTTTCAACATACTTTTATGATTACTCAGCAGCCTTGAGGGCGTCAGTATAGATTTATTGCTAAGACCTGTTGCTTCCAGAAAGTGATCGTAACCACTATTAGAATTTGCTGTACTAAGAGGAACATTATTATTGTCTTTGGTTATGGCAGTTTTTTCGTTCTGACTAATCGCGGTTCCAAGATTGCCAAGCCTCTCCGAACCATCGCCCTCCGGCCTGTCCGGATCGTCGGATAAATCGCAATCATCGAGATTAAACTCTTCGAAGTTTTGTCTAATGTCGAATTCCTGATCGAACTCGGGGTGAACGTGTTTTTCCTTTGTTTTATTTCTTTCTTTCGTTTGCTCCTCGGAATCACCGCCAATCTTGAATTCTTCAAAATGGCGAACGATGTTTGTAACCCTCGGTGCGTTTCTAGTTTGTTCGCCGTTAGTTTCGTGATTGTTTTGTCGCGTTTGAAACGAGGAACGAACGTTATTAAATCTGTTTCTCCAGAAATTTCCCTCTTCGTTTGTCCCCGCAACTTTATTAATAGCTTCTTCGAAGTTTAAGCTTCTTGCTGAGGTTATGTTAATTCCCGCTGATTTCAACGGGGAGGATATGAAACCGAAAATTTTGTTGCTGTAGTCGGAAGACCCAGACTCTAGCAATTGCTGCTTCTTCCGTGTTTCATCGATCAGAAATGAGGGACTAGGAATTTTTTTTAGGATTAATGTATTATTTTTGAATTGTGGTTTAGGCGGTAACGCCGGCGGCGTTTTAGGGGATGGCGGTACAATCTCTGGCAATGATTCAATATCCTCGTAATCAAGGTTCTTCGCTATAGTCAGTCCTTTCGCAGACATCTGTAGACATGTCTTTTCCTCGATCCTTTCCAACTTCAGGGGTGGATTTATTGGACTATCTGACGTTTTCGTTTTCTGTATCTGCGAAGAGGGAAATGTATGTCTTGCTTCCTCAACTTCTACCTTTGGTTCTATTATTACAATTGGAATAGCTTTCGATTCTGGAGATTCTTCGTCCAAACTGGACCCTTGGCTGGTGACATTTGTTGTAACACTCGTAGAAACAGTGTGAGTAAGAGTCATTCCAAACTCATCTTCTGCAGCAGTGGGCTCAAAACTGTTGGTTGGAACATCATTGATTTTGGTAGATGGTACTTCTTGCTCTATGGTAGCTTCTTCAGAATTTTTCCTTTCCATTTCAGAACCGACAGACTCAATATCAGAGAGCCTTGCTGGTTGAAACCGTACAATTTTTCCTCGATGCCTGAACCTTCTAGGCACGGAAATAATGCGTTCCTCCTCCTCCATATCTCTCAGAAGAATCTGGTTCACGCATTCCAAGACGGAATTGTGGTTGCTATTTGGTCGATACGCACTGTGCCTGAAAACATCGTCATTGATTCTGTCCTCGTCCGGATCGCTGTACCAGTTCCCGCTGGTTTCTTCGACGTTCTGTTCCTTGATTTCTAGTTTCCGGGCTCTGAAAGATTCCATTAAAAGGTAATTCAAGCTAAATGTTTCATTGCCAAAAATTGTGTTAATTACAACTAATCAATAGACTGCGGATTTTTATGTAAAATCACATTTTAGAAAGACAAAAACGAAAGTAGAAATTTCTTTTTTCCCCTAAGTATCTTACTGGGTCCAAAAGAAAATAGAAAACTCGTTGCACCTGACGAAAGTGTTGTCCTTAATTATATTTCACAGATATAAATGCATAAAATCCGCAGTCTACTAATCAGTTTTTTAAGATAGTTAGATAAAATAACTGTAAATTCAGTAGGTATCCGTAAGATTATTACTTTACTTTTGCCTAGTACCAAATGACGGTTATAGATATCATGTCATAATGTCTTCCACAGTTTCCGTTTTAATGTTTTCATAGAAATTTCATACATATTGAGAACGACAAATTTAACAACTAACAGCCAATAAAAATAAATACAGCAGCGGATAAGTATAGAAAAACAAAACTAAACCATAATATGTAAGCCATGAGCGATAAGATTCACAGACATCTGTTCAATGATTATAGAATGTTTGACAACAATTATTCGGATATTATTAATATCAATACTTACATGCTATTTTCGTTAGTCTTGTTACTACCTCCATCATCATTGCTGTTATTATTACTATAATCCCCATTAATTTTCGCCTCAGAAATGGTAGTTCCAGCCTGCTCCAAATTCCTAGTATTGGTCTCATTGCAAGCGTTGACATAAATAGGTTCATGTTCCTTTTCTTCGTCTTCGGATGCAAAATTACAGTCCATTCCATCGTCCTTGCTCTCGGTTCTTGAGATATTTGTCATCTGTATCGCTTCCGTTTCCTTGCATGCTTTCTGAGGTTTTAATCGACCGATGCCCATCTTTTTCGGGAGTAATTTTGTGCATTTTTCCACGATCATGGTCTCGTCGTCGACATTGTCGTCAAAAATCATCGTGGTCTCGTTCTCGCTGTCGGTGACCATTGTCGGTGTACATCTACTTGGTTTGTTCAACGTCGATCCCGGTGAGACGTCAGTACTCTCGCCTTCGCAGAAACCTTCTGTGCTTATCAACGATGGGCTGCCATCCGTGGTTGTCGTGATAATAGACACGTCCGTGTTCTCGCTACTCGTTAGACTCGTTTTCGAGATATCGCTGCCGGCGAAGCTGTAAGTCTTTCTCACTCTTCTGTCCAAGTCTTCGTGAGCAACAGGTACTTCCGACGGGTTCAGCTTCGTGATTATTTCGCATTTAAGCGTCTGAATGTCCTTGCTAATACTACTATCTTGTCTGGGGTCCACCTGTAATTGCGACATTAGTATTTCGATTGCCTCTTAATGATCACTCTGATAGGTAGCTACTGCTATGAACATTGGAATTTAATTTAAAAAAAAAGATATCAATGGTAAACTTTGTGCTTGTATACACATGTATGTACATGTTTCACTAATAAGTTATACATGGTGTTAAGAACAACGGCCCAAGACTTTATGGGCTTATAGTTCTCACTGAGAAGAGTAAATAATTCCTAACCTATATAGGTCTTCAAATATAACTTTTCACTGTAAAATTTACTTCCGTAGTTGCGAGCTCTTGGTAACGTTAAGTGAGTCTCTTCGCAATTTTACTATTGTAGAGAAGGAATACTGTATTTATAAACTTACTTCAACATTGGACGATTGTAGATGGCATTCATCGATTTTGCTCGTCGTCTCGACCGCGATTGAGGAATTGCCGAGGATCTGCTCGCGTTTGCACTTGATGTAATTTTTTGTGTAACGCCTGAGCCTCGCGATCTCGAGCTGCTGGTTCCTGATGACATTGTCCTTTTCGCAGAGCAGCTGCCTGATCGATTTCTGTTCTTGCTTGAGACGCGCCTCCAGGACGAGCAAAGCGCGAAGTATTCGCGAGAGTTGTTGGTCCCGAAGACTCCTCTCGGACTCATGATCCACGGTACGACTGTCCAGCTCTTTCACCAGGTCGCGACACCTCTTTGTGGCCGCCTTCAAGGCTTCCTGGGTACGAACGAGCTCTTGCTTCAGCGTTCGTACCTCGGTTTCCATCTGGAATATGTTATACGGAATTGTTACATATACTTTTACATTAGTGTCATTCTACGCGAAATCGGACACTTTTTGGCGCACTATATCGGATTTTGTTCAAATTTGGATATGTTGTAGTCTTTAGCGATATATAAACGTATCTCGAAGGATTATTGAATATTTTTTAAATTGTTAATTTTACAGTTGTTTGAAATTTAGGGTCAACCTTTTTTTCAATAAATCATAACTATTGAACTAACAAACTGATCAAACTGAGCTTTGTGGGTACTTACAGTGGAGGCAGAAGAGTACCAAATAAAAATTATTTCAGTTAAAAAAAATATATTTTAATTATTTATTTTGCAATTGTTCTAAATATATGCCCTGTCTTTATACTGGGGAACTATTTAAATTTTGAAA
>NW_015373895.1:1092340-1138792 GCF_001272555.1 Dufourea novaeangliae | reverse complement strand
AAAAAAAAATGAGGATACAGCTTCATTTGTCCTCTTTATGGACATGTCTTCAAAAATATGGACACTTTAAAATTGGCCGTATGAAAATCAATTGGAGTGAACATTGCATCGAATTAGACCTACAATACAGGAAAGAGCAAATGTAGGAATTTTTTTAGACTCGGAATAATCTAGAAAACTGATTGGATTTGATGAAAATTTTGTATTTTACAGACCCCTATAAGTTATAAATGCATAAAATCTGCAGTCTAATTATTATTATTATTATCATCATATTACTGTCGTTGTTGTTGAGTTTCACATTATGTTAAAGAATTATGTAATAATGGTTTTGTGTCCCTGTGCAATTGAGCTGAATGTTGTGTTGTGGTTTACATAATCTGCAAAAAGATACCCCTTGATGTAAATTGACATAACTCTAGCACACTAATTTGAGAAACATAGAATTATAGAAAACCTAGCCGCTGTGTTACCTTCGTGTTTCGTATTTTTGTTGTAACATTTCAACAAAACGTTCCTGCTTACGTGTTTAATCTTTTTATTGTGAAATAGGCATAAATCCCATATAATATATTCTGTATACATATGTATATGTGGATTTAGAGTTCAGTATTCAGTGGATATCGGACGTTCCATTAGTGATTCTTTTCTCTAATTTTGGTCGTTGAATTCAGAGGATAGTCTTTATTATACATACTTCCACTGATATTCTATTGACGGCATCGTAACTTTGTCCACATCGAAGGTTAAAAAAGAATTCTTTTTTTACATTGGGTTCTGCACACGATTGTAAGTATGTACACTGTATACGCGGGTTTCCTTGGAGCTCGAATGCTCCGAAAAATCAAACTGTAGATGAAGTGCAAGCTCCACGATAGCAGAAACAATTTGTCCGCGTTCGATGTTTGTAGGGGAATCGAAACGACGAGTTCTGAGGCGCGCAATTAAATCGCGAGATGCTAATCGCGGCGAGAAAGGGAACGCGCCTTTTCAATTAAGGAACATTTCAAGGTAACGGAACCGCGTCGGAGAAACTTACGATTCAGAATCTTCTTCCTGACAATTGGTTTGCTTTGTTTCCACGATACCAGCATCGATCCGTTCGAATCTAATGTATGAATTTTCCAGTACTGAAGAAACATGACAGTTATTGACAGAATGTACATATTACTGGTATTATAGAAAGAGTTGAAAATATAATATTTACTGAAATTATATTTGTTGGCATTTATTTACCCTCTGATATTTGCCGAACTTTCTATTGTAAAAAAAACATGGTGATTGTTTGGTAATATTAGAAAATATGAAAGAAATGACTACATGTTTTTGTACATATTTTTCTGTCAGTTTTCAGCAAGGAAGGATATAATACCTGTATTATACAGGGGGTAACAAAAATGTTGGAGGACCCGGAAATGAAAGACTCGTGAGGTGATTTGAAACAAGTTTTTCCTTAGCGAAAATATTGTCCGAGACTTTGTTAACGAGATATTAACGAAAAACCCCAACCAATCAGAGCGTGAGTCTGCCGGGTTAGCTCCAGCGGTAGCGTTGGTTACGTGCTGCGATTGGTAGCCAATACTACCGCGGGAGCTCGGTCGGCAGACTCGCACTATGATTGGGCGGGGTTTTTTGTTAATATCTCGTTAACAAAGCCTTGGATAACATTTTTGCTAAGGAAAAACTGGTTCCAAACCACCTCATGAGTTTCCCATTTTCGGGTCCTCCAACATTTCTGTTATACCCTGCGTATGCATATTTATTACCCGCTTTTTGGTTTTTAAACGGAATACTATATTTCCATGTCGATATCCTATTAAACAAAAAGGGTATGATTATAAAAGTGTTTATTTGAAGAAATGAAAACGGGATAAAAAGATTAACTATTGAGTTAATAGTTTAGATGCTTATCGCGCGACACCGTATAGTATAGGGCCTATAAAATTAACAGTAGAATAATAATCCATATATTGACTGTATTGCGAATAAATCCATAAATCATTATATTATTATTAGTAACTACTTAAAGAGGAAGTGCCTCGCGTGGCAATATAGAGTCCACTATATAAAGTTGTTTTTGAAACGACATAATTATCCGAACTTTCCCGAACAAAATAATGTAAATTTTTATTATTATGTAGACATCTAAATATATTAAAATAACGATCAAAGTGAAAAAGACACTAAAGGCACGCATATGTTTGCTGATATTTTTCAATTAATTTTGAAAACCAAGGGTCTGGGACAAAGTCTAACCATATTATACGATAGAACAGATGTTTCTGGTAAAGAAAGCGTCAAGGAAAGCTACAAGATCATGTTTTGTTTCTAATAGAGATGCGAAACCGTTTAGCAAAACATGCGAATGCAGCAGTGGTACTCAATGAAGGTGGTTGTTCTGCCTGTGCGCGTTCAGCGCTTCCGCTACGTTGATTGTGAGCGGAAGGAAGGCGACCACTGTTATTGATTGTGAGTACCACTACCGCAGTCGCGTGTTTTACTAAACAGTTTTGCTTCTTTATAGAAAACAAAACATAACCTTACAGCTTTCCTTGGCATAAATGTCTATTCTTCCACATGCTATGGTTAGATTTTCTCCTAGACCCTTAGTTTTTGAAATAAATTGAAGAATATCAATTTCATCAACATTTAATATAATTTCAATTAATAATATATTAAAAAATATAATCAAATTTTTATAAAATTTCGAAAATATCCAATCATCGATCTTCTCACTTTGATCGTTATTTGAATATATTTAGATGTTCGGAAGAGTCCAAAGAATTATCGTGTCAGAAGCAACTGAATAACTATTACTGTAAAAACATAATACACCTCCACAGTTAAACATTTTCAATTTAAAAAAAGAATTGAATTTTTCGAAAATTGTACGTACTGGAAAAAGCAGTTTGCAGATTCGTATTCAGCTCATAAAAATTGATCAAAAACGCCTATTAAAGGTGACAAAATCGAGAAATAGTTTAAATTTGTTGAACAGTGTAATTACTGCAGTGATCATATTAATTCCTTTGATTAAGTACCTATTCTCTACCAGGAGCAGTGTCTACTTATAAATTTTAAACTCTCTGCGTCTTTGATCAACAATTGATAATATGATTTTTCATCCTTCATTTGTTACTTATTAGATGTCTTTGCCTACAGAATATGTATATGTTATGTAAATGTTTATTGTTCCTAACACTAGAACTACCAAACAAGTCAAAATAACTTATAACGATGATTAAAATGTTATACGAATACATTTTCTCAAATCTTTCGCAACTTTTTTTGTGTTATAAAAGTGAAGAAATTAGTTAATTTAGTTTTTTCATTTGTGAATTTTTAAAAGTTTCTCATGTTATCTACCGATCGAAATAGATGCAGTACCCGCTCGATAGATGTACCACAAATAGATGCATCTTAAGCCCGTTACAGAGTCGAGCAGAGTCCGCGCTACGTATACGTGACATATATTTTACATTACTTGGTTCAACTAAATTACTTATTGCAACGGTTTAATCTTGAACTGAAAGGCCTTCCATGGAATCAAGGACTATTGCTTGTTCCTCTGTAGGATATTGCACTTGGAAAATTTTAGCATACGACGTTGTAGAAGTGGATTTGGTGTCACTGAGGCCATATTTCGGAAGAACACGTATTGCAAATGCCTTTATAGTCAGAAACACTTGCGGCTACTCCTTCTTTATAAATCACGAAATGAAACTACACAAGGAAGCTGGTTTATATACACTTTAATTTGTATTTATATGTTATTTTCATACTCGCCCACATTAGCTTGTGAATAAGTCTTATTTCGATGAAGGTTCGACCGCCCCTCTTTATAATATTTTGTCTTTATTTCATAAATTATACCTAAATGTATAATGATGTTGGATTTAATAATCAGAAATTAAAGAATAAAGAAAGAACTACGGGTACAGACTGAAATTGATATCACCACATTTTTCGACGATAGTAGAAGAAATTTGGAAATATTTGAGTATTGTTCACTAATAGAAAACAGTATTTATAAAACATTATATGCTTTCCTATCTTTCGCGTTAATGAACAGATTATTTTCCTTTGTTTCCAAATTTCTATCGCCATCAGATCAACTGTTTGAGTGATTGTTGTTGAGAGTTAAGGTATGCTACATACTAGCCGTACTTATTCCTCGATTTATTATATTCACAAATATTCCCTTGACTGGGTAACCAAAATAAATGATCTCAATTGAAATACATTATACGTAAAAATCGGCGTTATTAAATGTCTTTTCTAAATTATTATTTCAAAATTTCTGCCATATCTGTTACTGAACAGGCCATTGAGCGCATTCCTATTGACCCACTTGTAAAGCACATAACTCACTTTTCTTTTTTTTAATATCCTTTCCCCAAACGCAAACGTGTTTTATTCTCTTTCATACACTTCTACGTTCGAAAATGGAGTATTCGGTCACAGGTAAAAAAAGGCTCGGACATCAAGAAACAGTTCTACCTACCACGGTACTTTTAAATTAAAAAAATTGTGTGTTTTTATCGTGGTTAGTCTATATCGTTACCTTATTTTTAGCCTGAATGGAAGTACATTTATCCGATCCTCGTTAAAAACTCCGAACACGTGACCGGTATAATCAACATTCGGATTTCACTGCACAATCACACGCAAGTCAACCAAATTTTATCCGATTTCGACACAACATTCTGTCACTGGTCCTCGAGGTATCTGTCGTGCGTCGCCTCCTCGAGAATGCCGGTTACGAATGCAGTCGACAATAACCGAGACCGACCGAAGGACACCGAAGCATTCCGAGGAGCACCACGAGTCACCGAACGTTTTCTCATACCTGACATATTGCACTTTAAATCCTCAAAAACTGCTTCGATTATTTTTCCGAGCTACTAGAAAACTGCCGGTTCATTGTCTTCGTTAATTATGCATTAGTTGTAATTTGTAACTGTTACTGTTGCAGGAGACGGGCCAAGAATCGCGTACTTAATAGAGACAGAATGTGAGCAAGACGATGTTTGGATACGGACTCGTCAGCACTGCAGACCAGTGGTCAGTCAACGAGTGGATAGCCGGATAGCCTACATAAGTGCAGTGATGCCAGAATCGTGGGACGAAGTAGCCCCACTCTCGTCCCCCACTTTACGTCCCCGTGCTGGCACAGACAAGAAGCATATCCTAACCCTGGCGTATGCGATGCCCGATCGAGAGACGGTGGGCCATGGTGGTATAGAGTGGGAGGTCACGTCCCACGATTCTGACGTCACTGCTTGGGGCTGCCTTGGAAATCCTGTTCGAATCCTACTGCGACGAAAATTCACGTTTTCGACGCGATGCCCGACAACCTAAGCGCGTGAGGAACAGTCAGGAGACCCAGTTCGTATCCCAGTGCGGCGGTTTTACTTTTTACTTTCAATTATTTTGTAATTTTACTTCGATTATATATGTTATGTTGTATATACATAAATTATTTTTACAATTAGATGTCATTCTTACAAGGATACACATTACTACTTCGAACATTCGTACAAAAATCTGTTAGATTAAAATATTACGTTATAAATCTATCTTCAGTCTTTTAAAATTTGTTGGTTCAGTATACTCAGTGTGTTAGACCCGTACCCAGACAGTCTCCAAATGAAAAGAGGGGATCTTCTTCGGCTCCAGGTTGCCAGAAACTACGAAATCAAGTGCCCTGGTAATGAGAAGGGGAAGGAGTATTGTGGTTACAGGATCCTTCACTTGATAAGAGGTCTTTCACTATAAACTCGCTCTCGATAAGAGCTCACCTTTCATTATAGGGTTGAATCGATACCGCCAAGATATCGATACTTTTACTCATTGCTAGTATTTTATGAAGGTATCGATACTTACTCGGTATCGATACCTACTTATATCGAATTATATTTTCCTAACCTTGATACCCAACAGAAAAGTCGTTTATACCTTGTTGTAATAAATAAATATGTATGTAGATATTAATTATCAGGAATTATTTGTACCTAAGCATACTTAGTTTCGGAGACATTCTGAAAATATTCAACTTGGGGCATAAGATCTGCAACGCAAGGCGGCTTCTAAAATATCTAGACTCTAAACAAACCAAACCAGGCCGTCTTCCTAAGTATATATATTTCAAAAATAAACCCAGTAAAATATAGAATATATAACAACACAATGACGTACTTAGAAAAATGGGAAAGCCCCCTATTTTTTTAAAAACAAAGAAATAAATAAAAATTCATCAGTAACATAAATAATTAATTTATTAATGATAGAATTTAATGAAATATTTAATAGAAACTGAAGCGGAAAACGCAGTCTTTGACCTCACAAGTGAATTAAATTTGCTAAAAGTACTCAAATATTTAATTGGGGAGGTAGCATGCATATTGAACAAGGTTATGTCAATCATAACATACATGGTAGATGGAGATGCTGCAGGAAAACTTGTTCTATATTTGAAAATACCATTTTCAGAAGCTCACACCTAACCATATATATCTATATTATTTTAATATTGAAAATATTTAAATACACATTACTTAATTATTAATATAAACAACGTTCTTTTGTGTTGAAAGTAATTACAATATCAAATGTTGATGGGTCGATACTCACTTCATTCGATACGAGTACTTTTTTCGATACCCACTTGGTATCGCAACCGTACGTATCGATACCAAAAGTACTCGGTATCGAAACAAAAATATCGAGCAACGTACTCGTATTTACATGTATCGATTTATCCCTACCTTTCAACCGGCCTTCAAATGAGAAGGACCCTCCCTACTTTAGGAATACCAGTTTTTGTTCGACTTGACTAGCAAAATGAACCCGGGTTATTATATTCCCGGAGGTAATATGAGCATTGTACTATACATTGACGGAACAAAGGCGTCAGGGGAAGGCATAAAGCATTCAACGACTATTTCGACCTCGATCGTGACTCCATCGCAGGGCACCAAGGAAAAAATATCGAACGAGGATATCCTCCTCGGGAAGCAGTACTGTATTCAATCCTGCACGATAACGTCCTATCGATTTATTAACTCGGTTACCTTAGAAATTCGGTTCGCTGGCCCTCGCTTGGCCATAACAATACAGATAACCGTTATCACGATGCACGAATACAATCGATTTCTTACCGTTTGGGTGTAGTCCAGCCAGAGTTTCAAACCTATCTTCTTCCTGCATGACATTGCTCCGATGAATGTTGCTCCACCCACATTGCCCTTTACCACAATTTCTTCGAATTCCACAACCGGAAACAATGTATGCGACAAACTGTCCATTTGTGTGATGTTATTTTAATTTCAATTTGTTTCGGGTAAGTCTGTATGTAGAGATGTATCACTTCCTGCATGACATTGTCTCGATGATTATTGCCACACCCACTTTGCTTTTTACTCAACTTCTTTATTCCGCTCGAGATAAGTCGAATTCATCGCGCAGAAGCGATTCGCCTGTCGATTGAACAATCTTATCATTTTGTTTTTTTTTTCAGATTTATGTTTTGTTCGTTCCAGATGAGTATTTCCTCGAGATGAACTTTCGCCTCCGAGCGGAAATTTGTACCAGGAGCAAAATATTTCTTCGTTGATTCATCAGCCGTCGCAGTTCCCTCTACTCCCCGTTGACGCAAGGATCATCACGATTTTCTTATTATCGTGGCCTCCTGTGCACGCGTTGTTTGCCTTCGACTTCTGTTCGTTGACTAAATGACGAACTTAATTACGTCTAAGGGAAAGAATTTTGAGGAGTCAGGCCTAAATTCCTTTGTTTAATGTTACTTAAACTTGTATCGCCATTTATAATTGAATCGATTGAGTAACTGATTTTACGTTCAGTGCTTCTTTCACACGCAATCCTTATTTATTTCTTTGTATACTCATTCGTTCTTCCTTAGTGAACTGTTTTTAGACACTATTACTGTTTCGATTAATCAATTTTCCAACGATAATTGGACAATGGAATGAATTAGAACCTATACAAAATACATCCATTTTTAATTACCCCTTTTTACTGTCGCATAATTTATCCAATTCGTACGGCAAGATTATCACGGTTTATTGCAAAAATAATCTTTCACGAGCGC
This sequence comes from Dufourea novaeangliae, assembly GCF_001272555.1. Lineage (NCBI taxonomy): Eukaryota > Metazoa > Arthropoda > Insecta > Hymenoptera > Halictidae > Dufourea > Dufourea novaeangliae. The sequence continues at coordinate 1,130,682 of NW_015373895.1, read as the reverse complement.
CGAGTGTACTTGGAACAGATGGTAATATTTATAGATGCGCAATGTATAAATAAATCAGGACCTTCGATCTCATTGAAATATGAATTTTCTATAAATTCGAATCTTTTACTAATAAACATTGCTTAAGTTTCATTGTGGTACAGGTGTGGATAAGAACACCACGTAGTAGCAATATGTACAAACACCTGTGACGAAAGTTCCATCATTGTTAAAACAATTTCGAGTGTAATAGCACGTCAACTCCCACCAGTTGTGGCTCAAAGAATCCGTAATTGACGTTAGATGGTGTTAAATGGACGGGATTAATTCGTTTCGACAGCATCCAATGTGTTGCTTTTGGAAGACCTTTCGTCGGACAGTTACGTAAATTAGTAATTATTTAACATTTGTGGTTGAAGAGGTAGATGTACTATTTATGTTGTTTTTTAGTGTTCAGCATATTCAACTTTGTGATCTACATATATATTTCTTTTTATCTAGAATTTCGTCGTAATACTGTTATTGCTATTGTTATCATGACAGAAATTTTAGTTCCCTCAATTTTTTCTATTTCTGAATTTACATACGGATTTTTTAAATATTTTCTAACGTTTATAAAGAAACCTGACACTGTTATCTAAGTAGAAGAAACTACACGTTGATGCAAAATAACGTAGAATAAAGTTACGAGAATTAAATAAAACTGTTGAATAATTTCACAGTAATGTATTTTTCTATTTTTTCACATCCATTAATTAATGCTTATTCTTCGTTATATTATTCTTGTATTATAATCCATACGAATGTATGATAAATAATTCGTTTCCGTCGATTTTTTGTTAATACACTATTAACATGTTAACTAAACTTTCACAACACCATTATATAAATATTCTGTTTAACTACAATTAACAATCACTAGCACATTTGCTCTCTTTTTACGAGTCAAGGACTCTTTGTCTCAGTCAACATTAATCTCCAGTTATCTTAATCTTCTATTTGGACGAAATTGAACATTATCATTGTCACTAGTACGTGTGGCACCGATGTGATCAAAGTTTACGTTCTGCGGGAACAACACGTCAAGACTAACTGTTCCCGTTCAGTTAGCCCAGTTATCAGTTACCTGCAGTACGGTGATAACAACAGTGATAATAACACGCCGATTGTCTTGCTGATACGACTGAATGGCGATCATGAATCTTCGTGAACAGATGTACACTGCCGTACATTTGGACACGTGACCGTTATAAAAGAAATATGATGTTTCATTATATTCAGGGCCGTTCCTAACGAGGGTGCAAAAGGTGCCTCCACACTTGACCAGCCGTAGACCATTTATTATATGCAAAATTTAATCAGAATAACAATCAAAAGTTTTTTGATGATTCCTAAAATTTTAAACAAACAGAATTCAATCAAATTAATTTTATATGTAACCTTTGGAACACTACTCATATACAAGAATGAGCTATATTTATATAAAGCCCAAAAGAGCATGTGATATTTAGCCATATTTATTGGATTAAGTTCGTGTAGGTTATTAACAGTCTATATTATTACCTATAACATGATTATTACAAACACTATACGTTAGTTTTGTAATTATATGTAGAATAAAATATTCATTATAAATAACACCATTTCTTTTTAAGGATTTTTGTTTCATTTTATGAAAATAGAATTTAGAAAATATTCCTTTTGCATGATAACTGTTAAAAAACTATGTAAGTATATAGATTAAAATTACTCAAACATACTTTTGTAACATATGATGCTTAGATAAAAACTAATTAAACATACTTTTATATGGGTACAAAAGTAAATACAAAAGTAATTAAATAATATTAAATTAAAACAACCTAGGAATGACCCTGATTGTATTACACATTTTGAGCAATTTAAACTAGTTTATAGTAGCGTGACTGTTGTCCATCGAGCTTTAACCCTTTGCGGACGGGACACTGACGCGCGAGTGTCTGCCTGGACGGGGAGTCTTGGGAGTATTTCGAGGAAAAGTAGTACTAAATGATTTACAAGATATCAATTAGTGATTTTTTATTGATAATTTAAATGTTTGGTTTTCAATTTTGCTTGGGCTACTGTCCGCAGACACGGGTCCAGAACGATAAAATGCTTGGGCTGCTGTCCGCAGACAACCGTCCGCAAAGGCTTAAATTTCCCTAGACAATATTTATTTCAGACCTTCAACAATTTCGTAATGCTTTATTTAGACTACTTCATGTACGATAAGTGTCAAAATACTTCTGAACGGGAATGTACACCCACGAGCAAACTCGGTTTCCGCTAGGGGAAAAAGTGGCATAGAGATAAGGGCCTCCTACCACTTGGTATTGAAAATTACTGAAATTTATGCCGAATAAATATTCAGTTTATCATTTGAGTAGGAGGCCCTTTTCCTGCGTCAACTTTTTCCCCTAGCGGAAGCCGAGTTTGCACGTCAGTGTACACCCACGAGCAAACTCGGCTTCCGCTAGGGGAAAAAGTGGCGTTGGAGAAGGGCCTCTTAAAATTTGGTATCGGGAATTATTGAAATTTATGCCAAATTAACATTCGATTTAATATTTATTTCAGTACTTGAAATAAATTTACCAAGTGGTAGGAAGTTTTTCTCTTACGCCCCTTTTTTCCCCTAGTGGAAGCCAACTTTGCTCGTGGGTGTACATACATGAATGCCGAAATGTTGTGAGGAGTTGTGACAAGTGTAGGCCACAATTAGAGATGGCGTAAACTGCTACTTGTAAGTCACGAGTGATTCGATCACATTCGTTCCCAATCGCGGTGATTTTTCACAGTGACTTGTGATTTTTCATGATCGTCTCTAATTGGTAGAGAATATCACAACAGTACTGGAAATGTTGTTGAATTTCATAGATATAATTTTTATACATTATTAAAATGTATTAGCGGATGTTTAATACCAATTATTAATACGATCCTTTATTGACTAGAGAGGCAGGTACGAGCCACCTTAACATCCGATAGAAAATATCAAGGCATATTAATAAGAATAAGAATTGCTTGTAACATATATTTACCATGCATTCATCTAATGCCAGATCACCCAATTTCCGTTTCGATCTTACCCTACGCTTTGATCACCCTCTATAATATCACACTAAAACACAAAAAAAATTTAGCGCTGAATAACACCCCTCCATGGTGAACGGATTAAAAATGCACAGCTGCGACCGCGGGTCCTTTTTAGCACGCCACGGATGACGATCGGAATTCCACTTTCCACGTGGGGCATATTCCTTGCCTTTTGTCCGCACTCGGAAACGTGCACGGGCATCGTTGTGCTCATAAATAAAGCATAACCGCAAGCGCGGCATAGGCGAGCCGAGCTGGTGGTGTTCGTGTGTGTCCCCGGGCACGATATCCACTCCCCCCCTCCCCACCCACTTCTTGTCTATACAATGAGGTTAGGGAAGCGTACACGTAAGTTTACAGGAGAAAAAAAAGCGTCGTCAAGTAGCCACTTATTGATATAGCACGCTTTTGGTTTTATCTGTGTAATCTTTAGAGGGAAGCCGTTGTCAAACCACTGGATCTTGTCCCTCTTTCATTGGTTCTATACCGAACTTTTATTAACGGTGTCATTTAGCGTAATATAGTTAACATATTTCTGGGTGAAGCTGTGTCCGGTATTATTGTATATCGTTAAACTGCATTGTTATTGATTGTATTCTCGGTGACACGCGATATTCAACGAAGTAAATACCATTTTACGAGAACCAGTGAGCAGCTTCTGCGAGTAAAGCTGCATCTACATTATATGACATAAAATGTTATATAGCAAAGTTATAAGACTTGCTAGAAAAACAGAAAGAAAAATGTTATATAACGTAATGTTATATAACAAGTTATATATTATCCATCTAGTGTGACGTCATTATTAATAATGCGACGGGAAATGTTTTACAAACTTGTTACAAACTTGTCTGAAAGGTATAGTCTTGTAACAAGTTATAAAAACATGTTGTATAACACTGTTTTGCTATATAGTGTAGACGCAGCTTAAGTCATGCCATTCCGTTGGTTTAGTTACCCTACAAGGTAGCTGCTCGTGCAGCTTCGCTAAAAGTCGACTTTTGTTTGCGATTCGTCCGTCGCAAATACACAGTAAGTATGTATGTATATACAGGGTGTCCCAAAATAGCTTTGACGCCCGGAAATGAGGGGTTCTTGGGATGATTTGAAATAACTTTTTCTTTAGCAAAAATGTTATCAAAGGCTTTAACGAAAAACCTCGACCAATCAGAGCGCGAGTCTGCCGAATGAATACACGGTGAAACACAAGAAAAATGTTGGTAAGGGAACGGTGTGAAATATAAAAAGCCTCGTCCTTCCTCTTTCACGTCCTGATCAATAAAGAGACACGAATTGTTATATTCTATTGTTCCAGCTACAATATCCATGATTTGCATAACACGTCCTCGTTACTGGAACGCTTAATTCCTTCCGGAAAAAAGAAACAGCAAAGAAATTCCACGAGGAGAATAAAAGAGGATTCTGTAAGAATTTCGTGAGAACGCCACGAATCTTTTGAAGTACTGTGTCATACTTCTTTCAAGCAAACTGGTTTACTTGGATAAAAAAGTACTTTGCAAAGGGCGGACATTTATTCGCATACAGCTTTAGTATGGCTCACAAACGAAAAACTGGGGACGCTAATGAGAGCACTAATTATCGCAATCAATTCATCAGAAAGTTCATTTAAGAAAAACAAGTTTAATTATATCTTACGTCTAATGTTGTAAAAAAATGAATTCTAAAAGTGATACAAAATATAATCTATTTACATATAATGATTTTCAAGATAACGAAAAACCATACAGAAATTGAAAAGATTAAGGATTCACAATTATTCAGAAATCTACCTTTTATGCAAAATCTTCAGAACAGATATGAAATCACATTTACTTTAATGGTTCTACAATGTATGATACCATAGGAAAAATTGGAGAAATTAAGACATTAAAAATTTGTCAAAAGATAATCTTGAATATATGAAGTTTCACAATATCTGATAAAAATCGAATTGTCTAAAAAACTACGTGCAACGTCACTACAATATTATATTGTCGCGTGGGCGAGGTATAATCTCCAATAATGAAAGGACAAAGTTTATAAAAAAAATTATTTATTTCAAGAGGAGGATTACTTAGCTTTAACACATCCTTGTCCTTCCAAGATTGTACCACGACTATTGAGTCCACTCTACTATTGTTACACCAATTTTAATATTGAACAAGAATTAAGTATACTGTTTTGTTATACCACTTGTTTCGAACTTTACAAGCATTAATAAATTCTACATTTTAATAAGAAATCCAACACTGATTCAAACTGAATATAATATAAAGTCTGGTGCAAAATAAAAACAAGTATTTTATGTGAAAAGAAACTTATATTACCTACATAAATAGAAGTTAAAGTCCAATTTTTAACACGTTTAAGTATGTTAGATGGCGTTCATACGAAGTTATGTCTAAAATGAAAATAATGGGGTATCTTACAATTTATTCTTTACTTTAGAGTCTAAAGTTTAGACTCCACCTCGACAATTGAGTTTAAAGAGAAGGGGAAAAAACGTTTGATTTTCGTAAATTGATGTCTTGCGGTTCTCGTTGTTAAGAAGTTTCGCGGTCGGCAATTAAACAACACTCGGTTCGTCAATTACTTTTAATTGTTCTTACCAAGGCTGAACACGCCTGTGGTCCACGTCACAGCGCATAACAATGAATAACGGTTGCAGTGAACGAGCCCGTTTACTTCGTTCCCTATTGTCACCATGGTTGACAATGGCCCGTCCACGCAAGGGCTTGAAATGTACATCGTTGACGTGCAAACCACGCGTTTCGAATAATTCCACATAAATCAGACTAAAGCTGCGTCTACACTATATAGCAAAACAATGTTATCTAGCAAATTGTTATATAAATTTGTTGTGTAACATAATACGAAAAATGTTATGTAACATCATGTTATAATGCATTTCTTTCTATTTTCCTAACAAGTTTTATTACTTTGCTGTATTATATAGTGTAGACGCCGTTTAAACTGTACACCCACGAGCATACTCCGCTTCCTCTAGAGGAAAAGGTGGCGTAAGAAAAGGGCACTATCACTTGGCAAAATTTATTTAAAGTACTGAAATAAATGTTAAACCGAATGTTAATTTGGCATATATTTTAGTAATTCCCGATACCAAGTGGTAAAAGACCCTTACCCTACGCCACTTTTTCCCCTAGCGGAAGCCGAGTTTACACGTCAGTGTACAACTTAGTAAACAATTATTGGAAAGTATTCCATATCTGCATCCTACACTTTCGCATAATTTCTAACATTGGAGAGTTTCTAACAGACTCCATAATAATAGTGAATTTCAATGTTAGTAAGAAAGTCATTTTGAATATAGACTGTTCCACCAAGAAAAGTCTATGCGGAAACTAAGCATTTTGTGCCTGAAACCTTTTACACGATGAAAGATGCACCTAAACGAATCCTATAGATAGAATGTCAACTCTACCCTATCGTTATTTTTATAATGATTTTTATAAAATGAATTTTCCCAGAAAAAGAAGTAGCGGTTTACATTACGTCAGTATTATTATTGGGTAGTATAACTTGTTTACAACGCTTGAGGAATCTTTTCACTTTAAAACTTATGCAAACTGGGCTGTTTTTGTAATTTTTGTAAAAAAAAGTATGAATGTATTCATGTTGAATAAACGAAAAGTATAAAAAGAATAAAATTATAAGACAGACAATAAAAATATTGTAATCCATTATTTAATAAGATTTCCTAATTTTATTGTTTTATATTTAATGTGTAACGATGTCTGAGATATATGATTGAACTCTACTAAAATGTAATGTATGGAAACAAAACTAATGCAAAAGGAAAAAGGTAAAATTTCAATTTTATGCCAATTGTTGTACGTTTCGACATGAATAGAAATATTAGCTTTTACTTTTTTCAATTTTTCTTTAATTTCATGCTACTAGAAAAATTATTTTGCTTATATTATTATTAATTGACGAGATCAATTTAATTGTTTTGTCAACAGTTTCGAAAAAAAAGCAATTGACTTTACGAATTACATACCACTTTACACGACATCCATATCATTCACAAGCTTATAAGTACGGCAATTATGATACGTGAATTCACGAATGTTACAAATATAAAAAAAAATAGAAATTCCAATTTTTTCAAATTTGCAAACCGTCTAAGATAGAAAACTACTTCAATTGTATAATTTTAGAATACTTCTACTCTTATTAGTAATTACTGATAATTAGTAACATTTATAATAATAATAATATAAACAATTTATAATAATTACAATAATTATTCTACTGTAACGTATACGTCTACACAGAATTCGTGGACGTTCCTGACTTCTAGTTCGAAATAAGATATCGATCAAATCCGATGTAGCGAAAGTCTCATCTGTCGCTATAACAATCTCATCAGTAAATATGTAGTTCGAAATATTATATGAACAAGTTTTAACAATTCGGAAAATTTCATATTAGATAGAAATAAATGTTTACTGTTGCAAAATAGCTCATGGTAACTTTCTAGGCGGTTGAATTTCAGTTTCGTAAAATTTTAGAATTATCCATTTAAATATTCATATGTATAAATACTTTCTCCTATAATAATTTTCATAAGAAATTGAACATCACGTTACAAATAAAATATTATTAATTTCAATATTTACGTACCTAATATCGATAGAAAAATAAGGCGGTTAACATTACAACATGGTGGAAATGAATTCATAATTCAAACGTATGCACAGAGCTCCGTATTGTTACCTCTGCGAATGCAAAAGACGCAAACGGGGAATGAAATTTGCCAGAATTGTTTCTCGTGTCTCGCACGCGTCTCAACAGCTTCTTAACCGGTTCCAATCGCGTTCTATTTACTTCTTGAACGAAAAGTTACTGGAATAAAATGTGCCCGTAACGGAAACTGACACTTAACCTCAATTATTCATCCATGAAATTCTAAAAATCACTTTAACCCTAAATATAGGGTACCTATTTAAGTTCCCGTTAACAGTTTTTACGTTTGTAATGGAAAATCAAATGCAATATTCATAACTACACTGATATTTGTGAAAAAAGTACATTTATGTAAAATTCGAAGGAATTGTTACTAAATACATACAGTATGTTAATGACTAACGTAGTGCGAACGTACTGAATCACGAGTCTTGTTATATTTCATGTATTCAAACTTAATCGTTAAACAAATTTTTTAAATTAAATCATTTTATAATTACTACTATATTATTATTTTGAAAAAAATTTATTTTGAAAATGTTTTTAATGCGATTTTTTATCAACATTAAATTTCAAGTAAATTTCGATTTTCATTTAATAAATAGAATTCATATCACTACAATGTTTATTTTATCTTCTTTCTAGGTGGTATTCATATCTTTTATTGACTTCGTGCCGCATTCTCAGTGGACAATAAAATAAAAATATGTGCTTGTTCAATTAATAATCAATGAGACCAGAAGTTTTGTCAGTCTTCTTTCTGTTGAACTCCGCCCGTAATTGTCATTTGTTTGCATCTACATCAAACTTTCGCAAATAAGTGATTTCAAAATGATGACAAGGGACCAGTTACATTAATTGCCTAAAGTTTGTTATACAAAACTACACGAATTTTTTCTCGACACCTAACATTCATCAAATGACATCGTATATAATCGTGTCTGTTCCCCAAACACGTGTATACATATTAGCACAGAGCAATTAAAAATAGACGTTTTATTTACGTTTTACGTATAAAACTTTCAGTACTACTCGCGAAATCGTAAATAGAAAGTCAGACGCGTGGCAAACGGGACGACCCAGCTGTCAACACAAAGCGGCGTGAAGTTAGCCACGCGATTCGACGCGTCGCGCTGCACAGTGGTAGATTATTTTAAAAAGTGGGACAAAAATCAGTATTACTTGAAAGCTTATGATGTATTATTTCTGTCAAGTAATGATTTATCATCATCATTGAGCATGACAGCTTTCTTTAATGAAAATTCTCATAAGGTCTATTGTTAACGAGGTCTGACGTAATACAAAGCATATGAACTGGTTTTCCAAATTTTGTTGAAGAGATGGCACTGGGCAGCGTGTGTCTAAGAAACCCCGCTGGTCAAAATCCATTCTGGCCACCCTGAAAGCTTGCAGGCATTTAAGCTAATTTATGACTTTCAGCTTATAGAACAGAGCAAATCGCAAAAAGCCGCAGCTATTTTGAAATTCTGCAATTGCACGAATGAGTATTCTATTATATGCAACAAGAAACAATTCATTCCAAAACATTCCAAAGAAGTTACGCACCAGTATTCATGTGAAGGGTTAAATCACAAATTTCACCTGTTATCTAAATAATTCGTTGATTATTGTTATGCTTTAAAGCCAGACTTTCTGTATTTGAAACAATTTGGAACATATTCATTTCAGTGGAATAGAAAAATGACTATTAAGATTTAAATAATTTCCAATTATTTCAATTTTTTCAATTATAAATAATATTAAGCAGAAAAAAACTTGTTAATCAAATGACAGAACAATGTTCAATTTATAAAATATTTGTTTTTTCTAATTTTTATCCCATTTTAGAAAACAATCGACCACTGAATTGATCGCGGAATTTGAAAAAGTTGCTCACCGTCAGCTCAGCGTTTCGTCCGGCGTCATTGGAGTGTCGCCAATGGAAACCCGTCACACTCGAAAGTATCGTCGACACGATCATGCGGGTACGATATCTCACTGGTCACGCTTACCCCGTATGTCAGACAGTTGGGAAACCATTACGCATTCCATGGAAGAAGACAGTTGCTTCGCACGACTGTCGTTTCACAATGCTATGTATGATTGTCGAAATAATTTCTGAATATCGTTTGTCACACAAATAAATACGATTGACACGAATCAGTGTTTAAAAGATGACTGCGTGATTGAACATACTTTCACCTCAATGAAACACATCTCACCACCGGCCGAACGATACTGAGCTCAAAGCTCAACCGCCTGCCTGAACCTGAAACGGCGGTGACACTTACGAATCTCCCACCAGACTCCCATCTCTCACTCCCCTCCCACTGCCCACCAACGCCAATCGCGTCGTCGTTTGTACGTACTTCGAACTTGCATTAGAAATGTTAAATTACATTAATTATGTAGGGTAAACGATTGAGCGATTAATCCGACAACGTGTATCAATTCTGGGTATTTGCTGAAAAAAAATTAACATACATACACATACATATACATATATATACATACACATATATATACATACACATACCTCCTATGCGCTGCGATTGGTAGCCAACGTTACCGCGGGAAGTCGGCTGGCAGACGTGCGCTCTGACTGGTCGGGGTTTTTCGTTAATATCTCGTGAACAAAGCCTCGGGTAACCTTTTTGCTAAGGAAAAACTTGTTTCAAATCACCTCACGAGTCTCCCATTTCCAGGTCCTGCAACATTTTTGTTATACCCTGTATTCAGGAAACTCTCCTCTATCTTTCAAGGCTGAAATGAATTTTCTAGCGTTTTTAGTTTTCTTGTAATACGTCATTTTTATAAAAACTCATGTTTTTCAAAAACTGAGGGAGATGGAAATATTCTGCTTCCGGATTCGTCATCTGGGCGAGAAACACTATAAAAATGTCCCAGTGGATATTGCAAATCAGTAAAAAAATTTTTATTTTTAGGACAGTTATTGATCTTTATTACATATTTTATTTTCTTATAGTTTATAGCACTATGTATCCCATAGATGTATAGAATATACAGTTCGTTTTAACTATTGTATAAAATAAATAGTTAAATCATTGAAATTAAGCTATTTTTATTAAACAACACATATCCTTTGTTTCGATAAAACTCAGCAGAATACAAGACACAATTCGACGCAAATTTCACTCGTCAAATTAGAGAAACATGGCCGACTGTTTGGCATCATGTCAATAAATTAACGTAGAAAACAGAATTAAACATAACAATAGTAAATTTCGCTTGATCTAAATCATCATTTCGCTTAAATTAACATAGTATGCAACAACCTGCGGCGATAAAATGTCTACTGGTGCGGAATTACTAGCTACCGCGGAACCACACCTCATACCAGGGTACAAATATAATTTTTATTATAATATCAGTTATGAATATAATACTCTTTATTATAACAGACTTTAAATAAATATCTAATGCATTTTCAAGTTTTGTATTACAACCGGAAATCGTTTGAAATAATCTAAAAAATACAAAACACGTTTTACATTTATTTTTTTCTCATACACATGTTTTTACCATTGATTTATTCTATTTTAGCTACGCTGGATATTGTCCACAATATCGATACAGATGCGGCGAAACGTATGGAAGTGTCACGCACAAAGTGCTCCTTGATCCCACAGTAAATCACGCAGAGACATTGATTTTATCGAATCGAGCCAGCGACGATTACGAAGTAATCAAACGATCTTAACGTCTCTGAAACTATAGCAAGCTGTAATTTAACTATCAACTATGAAAGATAATACTACCCACTAGAAATCATTGATTTCGAAAACGACAGGTTCAAAGGCCGCCAAAAAATGAGATAGACATAGTAAACTCTCGATACAAGAGGACTGATCCTATATTTGTTCATCCCCTCTTGCCAAACTATGAAGGTATACAACATAACTTGTATTTTAACAACTGTAATGAACAAATGAAGTTTTATGTCAGGTTTTACGCCGAGATTAAACGCGTCGAATGGGCAGAGATACACGGTACTTGCTACGGAAGGATTGGCTGAATTCGAGCGACAGCAACTAAAAAATAAAGCTGCTCTTAATGACCTAAAACGGACGGTAACTTTGCAAGGTGGACAGATTGAACCACGAAATTTAGAAGATCGTCTGGTAAAAAATTAAATTTCAGACATAATATTTTATGAAAATTACTTTTATTTATTTTGAAAATTAAGAATAGATATCTGTACGAACCACTCCAAGGTAAAAGTTACGTTTAGGGGAGGCAGCTCCGATGACCTTGACCTTGATACAGTAGACTCATGTTAAAGTAGCGGTGCGGGGCTCTCGAGGTGAGTTTTTGTTGGAAACGCTACTTCAACGCGAGCGAATGAGAACCCAGGATCTCGTGGCAGTTCGGTCGATCCACTAATTGGATCAGAACTTTAGTTACAGATGGCGACTGATAGTTGAGGCGGGCTGGGGCGTTTCTATCGCTACTTTAACGTGAGTCTATTGTATATGTTGTAAACGACATTCTACTGAGCAAACTCTAAGAGACTTTAGCCATAACTCATTATTTTTAAGACTGGCATTAATTATTAAATATAGGGTATTTTCCAAGCGAATTTCGCTCTCGCAAGGGCGAATTTCGGAAATTTTTATAACGCAATGTAAGATATAGTATACATATAAGGAGCTTGCATTGTTGGTTACGGTGGCCGAAATAAAAAAAAAATTAACCCAAATCTAACTCGATACAAATTATCTAGCTGTCCAGCACTTAATATCCTAATTATTCCGATAACAGACGATACACGCTCTTTATATGTATAATACGTTTGATCTATTACTATATATGTATATAAGTTGGAAATTTGCAATTTTCTTCTGGAGATCCAATTTACCAAAAGAATTTCACAACACTCCATTTTTGTTACTACCGACTTTCATGCATATTTAATCCAAAAGTAGTTTCAGTCACCATCTAGGACCCGACATTTTGCATTTACAATTCTTGAAATCAGATTCGAAATCCGTGATCCCGAAAGTTCCTCGGTAGTATTGTTTTTCAAAGACATATTCGATTAAAAAAAAGTTGTTTCAGTTGCTATATTGGATCCGCTATTTTGAATTTGCAGTTTTTCATATTTAGATTCAGATTCAGCAAATCCCACAAACCTATAGAGATCGTTTTTGAAAAAGATTGGATGACTTTATATTACTTTGGCCACTTTTTCGAGTCTTCTGGCATTGTGGGGCGGCGCCTTACTTGATTCGCCGAACGCCACATTTGTCAACTTGCTTCGACCACAATTTTAGAGTGTCCACGAATTGAAGAAATGGATTTAGATCACAGAATACGGACATATTTTGTTCAAATGTTTTTCAGACTTGAACCTGGAAGGACCGATTTGCAAAACAAAACTGTTTTTAATATTTTTGTATTGCAGAAGTAATTTTACATATAAAAGAAAAATTAGTTAAAATAAACAATCTTCTACGATTAAAATGAAAAAAAAAAAGAAAGAAATCGAGTTTGTATCTTTAATAATGACGCAGATAAACATACTTTTGTAAAGGTAGTTTTCGTAAAAATCAGTGGAAACTGCCAACTTAAAGGCCTGTATTTTTTAAACAATTTCGAAACCAGTGAAACAACGATTTAAATCCCCTTATTTTCACATGGACTATAACATATTTCAATTTGAGCAAAACCTCAGACATCGTACACGATGGTGTCCCGCTTGGCTTGGAATGACCCGTATGTTATGAATTGCTTAATTATAGCTTATCAAAAGTCAATTCAAATTACCCATGCTCTCCGTACGTCCCGATTGCGTGGGCGTGACGAGGAACTTATTTTTGGACGAACAATACGAATCACCTAGAGATCACTCACCATCGCCGTACTTTATGGACAATTCGAATCCAGGAAAATATTTCATCAGCCGTGAGTTTCTATTATTTCCATTGCCTTGAATTTATCTTTCAATAATTATACAGCTGTATTCCGTAATAACTGTCCATAAGATTCATCTGTTTTGTTGCTTTTTTTAAACGCTTTTACCAAGCATTTAACCCTCAATATTACAACATTTAACTAAAATAATGAAACAAATATGTTTGGAATAATTGGTGCAAAACCGTTTATGGAAATCTAAGAATAACAAATAAGTAATAGTAGAGATGGATCTTACGGACAGTGAACAACGAATGCGATATTCCTTTATTCGTGAGAATTCAAGAAGTGAGTATTAATTCTATTCCTTTCAATAGTAGCACCTTATGCGTAAATCACATAACACCATTTGGCGACTCTTGTATAAGTAACACAGATATAATAGAAATTTTATTTTTATAATAAAAAATTAATTATTCGTCTAGAATATGCGGGTCATATACCATACGGATATGCACACTTTGGTGCATCGAATGTTCCCGCTACTAATAGCGCACTAACTGAATTCACATCTAATTACCGAAAACGCCAAAGCACGGAATGGGCACCGGTAACAATTTCACGACCTGATCCGCCACTTATAATACAACCTACCACGATCTACCACAAGCATGTCGGAATGATGCCAAATTATCTTGGTCATGTCCCTGGAGAAACATTCAGGTGAATTATAATTCAATTTTATAACCCCAGAAAGTATAAATTGTTTATTTACACGACACAGATTTGGTAAAACATTCGGAGCTGATACCAAAGATGGAAAAAAGTGGCTTCGTGGAGATTTCTCTGCGTAGAATGTGTAATATTACCTAGAAAGTCCCAACACTTATATCAATTGTATAGCAGAAATTGCAACATGATTGTACTGGCAATAAACAATGAACACAGGATATGTGCATACAATGAGTAAGTGATAAGGAAACTGTCGAAAACAGATGCTACAATATTTAAACAAAACAATGATTACCTCTTAAATAAAAATTTTCATTTTAATAGTGAGACAGGTAGTAGTAAACTTCCGAGAACTACTATTGAGATTTCCATTTCAACAAAATTTCAGCTGCTTTTTTTAAATTTTCATCCTTCTACAAAATAATCGATTATTAATAAGTTAATGTCAATTGCAGTGATATCTACACTGATTTAATTATTACCTTTATAAAGCAATATCGGACGTTATCTTCTCCTAGGTGTTTGTGTTCATGACTATAAAATGCGGATGGCGGAATTCCTTGAAGTCCAATGTTTTTTGTCATCCACTTGGTAAACCGGTAATCTCTATTCTCATCAGTTTCTTCCTCTAACCTAACTTTATCTTTTAAAGCTGTCCAGTTGGCTATCATAAAATAACCACCCTCTGGGATTGTTGGTCTCATTCCTACATTGTTAAGAAATTTAGCCATGTAATCCCGTTTTGGTTCTAGCTGCTTTGCTAAACTCACAAAGTAACAATCTGGTTGACCAAATCTTTCTAACTCTTGCTCAAATCCGACAGCTACTGCTTCCTATGATATTAGAAATATGTAATACTAGAATAGTAAATTTTCCTTTCTATTTAATATATTCAATATTTACTTGGACCGGAGTATTGCATGTATATACAGTATTTTGATGAATAACTTGTAAGTTATGCAATAAATTAGCTGGACCATAGGCCCATCCTATTTTCCATCCAGTAACACTGAATGTTTTACCAGCAGAACCAATGGTGATTGTGCGTTCATACATATCAGGTAATGTTGCTAAGATATATTGAATGTTTAATTTCAACTACCTGCAGATGTAATCTTAATAATACAAACCATACATACCAATCCTAATATGTTTATATGGTTCATATACGATCCATTCATAAACTTCGTCTGACACAACAAGTGTGTTCCATTTCTTAGTTAAGTTGGCAATAAACTGTAATTCATCCAATGTAAAGACTTTTCCCACAGGATTATGTGGGGTATTAATAATTATTCCTTTAGTTTTCTCATTGAACAGACTTTCCAACTCTTGCCTATCAAATACCCAGTCTGCTGAACTAAGAGATGCATTTGTACTTTTCTTAAATAAGAATGAATATGTGGATATGTGTTACAATAGAATTCTTATTCATATATAAAGTACACGTTTTCATAACATGTATAAAGCTTACTGGTTTTAAGGCAATGAACCTAGGGATTCCGCCAGCAGATTTTACCATAGGTACATAGCAATCGAAAAAGGGTTCAATAATTATCCATTCGTCATCAGGGTTTGTATGGCCTTGCAATGTAGCATATAATGCTTCATATGCACCATTAGTAACAATAACTTCATTGTTTGGATCTAAATCGTAATTCAAAAGCTTTGAATACAATCTTGCAATAACATGTACTAAACGTGGATGACCCTGTAATAATGTATACGTTCATAAAACAACAGTTAAGATAAATACCCAGTTGTTGTAACATTGTGCAGAAAATTAATATTCATACTTCAAGAATTACACAAAATACTTACAAATCCTCTAGTATATTGATTCAAAAGAGGATTATCACTGGCAGTTGCAGCAACTAAAGCTTTAGTCACATTTTCAGGAGCATGAAAATCTGGAAATCCTTGTCCCAAGTTCAATGGTTTATATTTTAAAGCAAGCTGAATGTATTCAACCCTGAAGTAAATCTAATTTTAAAACATTTACAATGAATAAATTTTCAACATGGTTTTTTTACTTACCACACAGACTTATCATTTCCTTTTAAACGATCAGGAAGATCAAATTTAGACATCACAGCAGAATAGATTCGAATATTCCTTAATGTGAATAGCGAAACTGACACTTTAGAACTAGCACCAAACACACAAATTTTAGCAAGCATCTAAACACATATTTGTAATTAACAAATCATAGAAAGATAATAACATTTTGTTAACTATACATTACGTTAATACAATAAAGGTTTAAGTTTTATAATACAATTAAGGTTAAGGTTTTTACAGTAGAAATTATTTATATAATTTTGTATTAATATTCATGCATAACAGAAATGACTGTGAGGGGGTAAATAAAAATTACAATAATCTTTGCATTTAAGTAAAACATATTGCTATTAGTACTAATTAAGAAAACAGATATACATACATGTATATATATACAGGATGTCTCAGGTAACTTGATTACCTCGAATAATTACTTAACGGTACACTTTATGAAAATTTTGGGCATGGAACTTCTTATACACATCTTATAAATTACGTGCTTTTTTGTGGGTGGAGGAATTTCAGAGATTTCAAGGTCACCTTGATTTTTTTTAACGGAATGACTTAATTTTCATAAAGTGTATCATTGACTCATTATTTGAGATGATCAAGTTAGATGAGACACCCTGTATATAGTACAAAAAATGTATAGTAAACAGAACCCTAGTTCACTAGTTTAAAAAATCGATTTACTTTTATTTTGATTAGAGTGTAATTTTAATTTACAAGGTATGTAACGAGTAAAATCATCAATATCAATTTCATACATTCCTAATAAATTCTTACCAGGAAATATGCACATATGCACTAACTGATAATAGCTTACTTTGCAAAGTTTATAGAATAGATAATTAGGGATGAACTGATCCAAGTAAATAAAAGTAAATAATCGATACTTTTGTTTCGATACCGAGTACTTTTAGTATCGATACTTTCGGTTGCGATATATACTCGGTATTGAAAAAAAGAAACTCGGATCGAATAGAGCGAGTAATCGATATGAAAGCTAATGACTGTGAAGGTCGTTGTCCCAGTAATATTAATAAAAAAAATAATTATATGAATTCATTTTCCTTTGATACAAGTAGGTATCGATACTTTTGACGCGATACCAACTGGATATCGATACTTTTTTTTCGATACAAGTCACGAGGAAAAGTATCGATACCTCGATGGTATCGGTTTATCCCTATAAAATACTATAAATAATGATTACAACATGACTACGTTTTCATCAAAACAGCTGACTTACGCAACAACTACCTATGTACTAATTTTTCCATACGAATCATATTAGCAGCGTTATCTGTAACTATTGCATAAATATGTAAATTATATTTTTCTCTTGAAATAATAATACATTCATTTACCACATCACTTAAAGCCTATGTAGTTTCACTCAGAATACTGAAATTCCATGGTTTAAGGAAAACATATTTAGTGTTTACTGTTGAATTTTGCCATCCATCTAGTAAATAAATAGCATCCCTTGATTCAATACATATAGTAGCAATAGATTGTTGAAATCCTTTGTAATGAGTATCAAGCCATGCTTGTTGAGAGAGTTTTTGTTGTAGGAATTTTATATGATGGATTATGTAATTTACGTGTAGTTTACATGTAACGTAAATAACTTGGTTTCATGGGGATTTACGCATTACTGCTATTAATCACAGATGGGTTCGCAACGGTTGATTCAACGGTTGAGTCCGCTGACCGCAGCCAGTATTATGTAGATTACGGTAGGGAATTCTCCTGGCAATATTAACTTTAAATAAATAATACTGCTATTTATAAACTGTTATAAACATGTGGGTACAGCTTGAAAAGATGCGATTGACAAGAAATTATAAACTTAGATTACATTATGTAAGAAACTAATAAAGAAATATAACAATCGTATATAATTTGATATGTATATATAAATTGTTATTTTTTAATATTTCAAAGTATCTATATTAATATTTAATGGAAAGAGTTATTATTATCAATCATGTGTGGATTATGTCAAAATTAGTTTACCAATCAGAAAAAGCAAGTGTATTGCATCTGAACGCTATCTGGCGAAGGTGTCCGTACTACTTCGTGAATAGTTGCAGCAGCTATTGAAATACCCTGAATCAGCCTCAAAGAAAATCAGTGGTTATAGAATAGATCGATCGAAGCATCTAGTCTCTGTTGAACTGCAGGCACGTTTCATACTGCTCTCGTGCGAGTACTACTAAATTAAGGTATGTTCGATTTTCTTTTCATTTAAACTATTCATCAATCAGTACGATCTTCAATTTTACTAGATTGAAGTATTCGTTTAGTAATATTTAAAAAGATGTACATGAATTTTTACGTTCAGTAATTCATGATTTTATAATAGCATTCATGGCACTTTAGCACGTGTCAAGGATCATATTATAATCCTAGGGAACTTATTAACGAAATTGTAAAATATCGTATATTTCTAATGGACTTATTAACGATCTTATACATGTGTGAAACACTAAAGCTTACGTAACACAACTATCCTTGAGTCGATGCTCTATTATTATACTTTATCAATGAGAACGTTCAAATTTTTAATGAAATTACGTCTCTAATTGATTTTGAATTCAAATTGATGAAAATCTAAAAAGTTGGTTTAGTGTGTCAGAATATAGTTTATTGCTATGTGTTGATTATTTTCCGTCTTATAGAATGTAACGTTCAACATGTATTTTGTTAAAGTTATTACGAAATATTGCATAATATTGTACGTTTAATAATATAAAAAGTGAAGGATACATTTTGTACTCATTGTTTAGCAGCAATATATATCGAATACATATTAATTATTAATAAAAATAATTTTAGAGATTGTATTCATATTTTTTGCAGTATTTATAATACAAAAAATGTTCACATCATGTCTTGCTGGATTAAAGTTTATATTTTAACATTGTACTTGAACAGATCAGTATACTTGACCTTCAAACAAATAGTTACATCAATGTCATTACGGCGATGTTAAAATTATATTTTTATACTTGGCAGAAAGAACAGTACATACATATACATTTGAATGATTAATTTTATAGCAATCTAAGATCATCTTATCGTGTTATCTTTTTACACGTCATGCATATTTAAACATGTGCACATTGAAAAGTCAAGTATTTCCAGGGGATTAACGCACGTCTTATCTAACTTTCGAATATTTCACTTCTTTATTTAACACATTTAGTGTGTCTATGTACATGCAAGTTTCGTACATTATTACGAAACGCACGATTTTTTGACGTGCTTCATGCTTATATAATAAAGACATTTTTACTTGGAATCAATTAGAATGATGTTGACTTCGTATGAAATGTAAAATAGGATTTCCCAAAATCTAAAAAAATCATGCTACTTGTATACAGTTAATACATTAAAAGTATATATTAAATATTTTGTTCAATGAAAGCAGCAATGGGTGCTCCTGCTGGTGGTGATACAGAGAAAGGAAAGAAGGTAAAACTAAAAAGTTAAAAATAAAAATTACTTTATTTTTATATTATTTAATTTTTTAATTTTTGTTATGTAAAACATCAGTAAATTCCCGCGAAATTTCAAACTCGTGACTTAAGAACATACATACGCGTCATACACGTAAGGAATGTCTACTTCTTATTTTTTTTTTTTTAATAAGTTCAATGCATCGTTGTATTCAAATTTTTGTTTTGTAGTACTAATCGTGATATCCCCGTTTTTATTAATATTTACATGAGAAACAATAAAGTGCATTTCATAAAATTTCTATCTATATTTAGAACACATTTCTTTGTTAGCTTTTTGTACAAAGATGTGCTCAGTGTCACACCATTGAGGCTGGTGGTAAACACAAAGTAGGGCCCAATCTTCATGGATTAATTGGTAGAAAAACTGGGCAGGCTGCTGGTTACAGTTACACGGATGCTAACAAAGCGAAAGGTATTGCTTCATTGACATATGATGCCATTATCATTATACTTTTGATGTCATATTAAACCATATTTTTATTGTTTCAGGTATTACTTGGAATAGAGATACATTATTTGAGTACCTGGAAAATCCAAAGAAATACATTCCTGGTACAAAAATGGTCTTCGCTGGTTTGAAGAAACCCCAAGAGCGTGTAGATCTCATTGCATACATTGAACAAGCTTCAAAGTAAGCTTAACACCAGCTGAAGATAACAAAGCATGCTATATGTGTGCAGCAGGTGTCGTAGAGGAAACTAGTACTATTATCATCTCAAACCTCATGGACATCTTGCTACATCTCACTTGACTCATTCATTGACACTCCCTCATTTGGTACTCAAGCGTTTGCAAAGTATCAATAGTGAAAAATTGTTATTATTGATTATAAGTAGATGAATCATGTTGTAATTACATACATTGACCAGAGTCAGGCTAGAACTGACTAGAATTAGCAGTACTTCATCATGAAAGATATTCTGGTGCTCTCTTACGGTGGCTGAGCCATGCGTAGATTGTGCGCTATATTTATTTATGATTATAAACTGTATGAATTGTTCAACAGATTGTTAATCTGTAGCATAAGAGTATAAAAATACAGATTCGACAATGAATTTATAATGCTTTCATTTTTTTCTACATGTAACGAAAACCAAATTTTTTTGAAGCCAAGGGAGCAGCAAAGTACAAAGTAGCAATAAATTCAGGTAAATATTATGATTCAGTTTTATCGACTATAAAGTAATTAAGTACTCAAATAATTTAGTTTCCATTAATTGAGCGAGAAGAATTGTTTGATGTACAATTAAAATTAATCCAGAAAGAGAAATAACACAAATTCTAGTCAATTATTATTATTGTTATTGTTAATGAATCCGATTATACAATATAGTAAATGAAAATGCATAAGTATATATACATATGATACATTCTATATAAATAACGAAGTGCAACATAAACACTGTATTAAAACCTTAGAAGTTAGAATTAGTAAATGAAATTATAATTAATAATTACAAAACTTATATAATTTATTTAAATATAAAATTTCATTTTTGTAGATTTATATTCATTTATATTAGTAATTTAGAATTGATTTGATAAGGACAAGGAAGAATGTGATTACAAATGCCAGGAAGTAACATATTGCATGGGGTTTAAATCCTTCACTTAACAAATACTACTGCATTCCAATCTAATTGCTGGTGAAGTCGCGTTCATATTCGAAAAGTATTCTATAGGTTTCGAATCAAAATGAAAAATAATTTCGATTCTACTGATGCACATGAGACATCATGTGATAACAGTGACGGTGTAGTAAGAAACAATGAAAATTCTTTAAGACTTCGACTATTAGTCCGAGTTTTTAGTACTGAAACTATAAGTGCAAATGTGCAAGAAGTATTTCAAGTTCTCAAAGTTCGACTCCAAGTCATAGCAGCCTATCTATAAAATCAAAGTATTCTTGGCAAGTTCCGTTATATACTAAGGAATGTCACACAGCATGTTCACTGGAAAGTGGTGTTTCATTTTCATTTCCAAAATCAGTGACAAGTACCAGTTCCAGAAATTCAGCCATTTTGCAAAATTCAAATTCATCGATATGGTATATCAACGAAAGGTAAGTCTCGTAAAATTTATTTAATTATACAAAGAAATATTTTCGTAGTCCTTTATGGAATAGCGTTTTCTATTTTCCGAACACTCTCATATACTACCCTTAAGTTAGTTGTTTGTGAGAAGATTCGTAAATTAATTAACTTCTTATAAATTGAAATTTGAAAAATATGCTGTATCAAACGTGTAGAGTTTAGGTATCATCATTTCCGACATAATTTATTGCTATATAATATAATGTAATAAAATAATATAATTTCTTGCTATGCAGTATGTCTATAACCTCAAGTGACCGGATGTTTTAGGTGGCATGCGGGACATGTCCAAAAAAAGGTCACACTTTTGAAAACATAATTTTCATAGTTGATTATGTCTACTGTAGAATCATTTGTTGTCAGTTAATAACGGTATCTAGTAGGAAGCAGAGGAAATGGTAACATTGTGCTACATCGAAAATATGAAAAAAGTTACATATCCAATCCGGGATACTTTCCGGGACAGTTTTCAATGTGGGACAGTCTCGCCCATCGCCTGATCCAGGACGTCTATATAGTCACATTACCATAACCGCTATCGTGTTTCGAAATGCTTTTCGGTAGAGTTAGATACGTATTAGAATAAGTATTTTACGAAACGAAATGCTAATCAACGTAGGTACAGGTATATTTATAATTGAGTTGTCCGATGAAAATAAATCGAATGACCTTCAATAAGTAATTAACCAAAATAATCTGTATGAACATGAAGCGGAAAAACGGGAAAAAAATAGATAAGTACTTTTAGAGTACATACATTGAAGCGAACAAACATCGCTGGTGAAGTACTGATGGGTCGATGCAGCGTTGGCGCTGCGGTACAAGACACGAGTATCCCTACCACCTCTCCATCGTCCAAACGATCGTGCGTGTATATCCCACTTCTTCATCCAGCGTATAGATCAGAGTGAGAAGAAAGGAATCTACTTCTCCCTCTCTCTCTCACTTTCTGTTTCTATCTTACTTCTCGCTTCTGTCCCTTGTCGCACGAATGCATTTCGACGTGCTCCGCAGAACACTACACGAAGCGCCTCGAACCAGTATAGAACGGTTGCAGCAAAGTACAGCCGTTTCCCGTTCAGCTCTTCGTGAGAAATTAGGAATTGAATAAAGCATACACAGGTATGTATTGAATACACTTGATTATCATTTGTCGGAGTTGTTCAGTTGTTTTTTATTTCATTTAAGTTAGAAAATTGTAACTAGTTATTTTTGTAATTGTATAGTATATATTGTCAGTAGAAGAAATGACAACTATAATCGATGACAGTGACAAGTAAACCACCGCGTTTTCGCGTATGACACGCGACTATTGTTCTATAAGAATTCGTAAGATGTGAAATGATCGTACGTGTTTAGAACAAAGCTGATCCGAATCTGGGCCATCGAAAGATTTTGGACTCTTCCAAATTATAACTGTTATGTCAAAAACATTGTTGTACGTCTTAATAATATTTACTACACCGTTAAACCGAGGTATAATTTAAAAATTAATTTCTTGTGAAAGTGTCATACTCTCTCAATTATTACGTGATTTGTTCAATGCGAGGTTAAACAAAATTTCCGACGATTTATAGATACGTCTAACGGTTTCTTTCAAATACCGTGACGAAAAGCTATTGTGATTTGTAATGTATCTGCCTTATAAATGTGCACAACACGTACAGCGCATGCAGTGCGTCTATAACAATGTTACATGATTTTAAATTCTATTTTCCTAAAGCGTTAACCGTGTTTTTCTTTCATTAGTACAAATTTTAACTCCTATTTGTAAATATTTGCAAATTTTACCGACTTAAAAGTTAATACCTATTTGTTTTCGATTTTTTTTACTTAAAATTGTCTTTCTTATTTAGAATCAATTGCATTTTTCTTACACCGTATTTATATATTTCAATATGCAAATTTTTGTTTATCTGTTCTTGACTACCATTATCTTTGAGGTATATTTTATTCGAAATTCATTTTAGATTCCGGTTTTTAAGTTCGTCTACGAATGACCTCGAGCATACAGCATGATTTAGGGCACATAATTTCCTAACGTATGTATGCATAGCCGTATGTGTGAGTCGTACAAGAAGTATATACGTGTCCATTTACGCACACACGCGCGCGCACACGCACATATGTATTCCTGACGATACCTACTTATTTGTAGCCTTGCATCATCGGGCAAAAAGTAGGTCTAGGGAATCAGCTGACTGAAAGAGGCGCGTGCGCTTCACTAAACCAGAACACATTTCAAATGTCCACTATATATATATATATACTCTCAGAATCTCTGAGAAGAGAATCCATGAAACGCGGCCACTGATAAAACCACGAAAAGATGTTTCTTTAATCAATTGCTCGGACGCGCAATGACATTTGCGTGGGCTACACATTGCATTAAAATACAGGTCATGCGTGTTTGACATGTGTTACAGAATGTTACGTACCTCCGCGAGAAAACTCTGCTTCCGTTAGGGGAAAATGTAATATAAGGGAAAGAACTCCTAAATTAACAGTTAAAGCATTTTTTACAAATTAACATTCGATTTAACATTTATTTCAGTATTTCAAATAAATTTAACAAGCGGTAGGAGGCTCTTACTTCTACATTGCTTTTTCGCCCAGGGGAAATCGTGTTTGGTCGTCAGTGATACAAAGGACTGTGAAGGAGTATTATAATAGGCTAAGAAGATTTAAATCTTTTGTATTAGTTATTTCTAAACCGGGTAAATGTGTTATATGATGTCTTCGTTTTGTCCGTACATAAATGACTACTGCCTATTTGTATTTTTGTGATTACATTTAATGAAGTCTACATTCCTTAAACGTAAATCCATACTTTGCTAGCAAATACCCATCCATTATTTTAGAAATAGAAGAATAACAAATAATAATTGTTTGATTATTTATCCAGTAGTATTTGAGTTGTCCGGAAGCTCGTTTTTCTAATTAGTCGACTAATTTGTCAAAGATGTTAGAAACTTTTGTCTGATGATGTACAGTAGTTACATCAGCGCTCTTTGCAGTGAACACGTAATGGATCTATGACCATGACCGAGTGAGCATATAGTATGAGCATAGTCAAGGTTGCTGTAATATCTATGCAAAAGCTGTATTTTCGAATTGGAAATTTCACTTTCTCCGAAACAGTTTTTCTGTAACTTTGAAACGTACTAGGAATACATCCCGAATATATTCTGATGAAATTCAAAGTATTTAAATTTACACGAAATAATTCTCTGGACTCGTCTGAACAAACTATATAATGTAAATTGTTATTATATCATAGACGTCTAGGAGAAAATCTAACCATAGCATGCGATAGAGCAGAACTTTCTGCTAAGGAAGGTGTTAAGGAAAGTTATAAAATCTGATTTTTTTTTAACAGAGAAGTGAAATAGTTCAGCAAAACACGTGGCCATGGCAGTGGTCGCCTTACCTGCCGCTCACAATTCGCGTAACGGAAGCGCTGAACGCGTGAATTAATGAGTACCACTGTCGCCACCGCGGATTTTGCTGTATTATTGAAAAAAAAACAGACTTGGTAACTTTCCTTAATACCTTCCTTAGTAGAAAGGTCTGCTCTATCGCATGCTATGGTTAGATTTTCTCGTAAACTCTTAGGTTTTTAAATAAATTGAAGAATATAAAAGCAAAAATTGCTGCGTTTTCGGTGACCTTTTCATTTTAATCATTATTTACACACATTTAGATGCCATGATATTGTTGTGGCACTGGAGAGTTGCTACGCGTTGCAGCTAGAGATGGCGTGCAAAATCACTAAGTGATTCATCATAGTGATAGAATCACGATGACGGTTGTGATTTAACATCATTCACGGCCGTGATTTTTTATCTTGAGCGTATTTGCTCACTGTGATCGTAATCTTGACCCTTAAAAAAACATATTCAATATGATTTTTGGAAATGAATTCTACATTATTATTTGTGTTTTTAAAAATGAGTAAAAAGAAAAGAAATTCTAAAAACTGATTTGTTATAATTATACAACATATATGTTATGTAATATGTCGATTCGATTTTGTAATCATTAATTTATCCGTATTATTCGTCGTTATTCTTCATTATTTCTTTACATTGTACAATGTAACTCGCATTTTCGACTCGATGTCGTTAATATAAAATACAATATACCTACAGGCTATGTGACGCGTGCAAGAACTGTGTTGTATTCTCCACCAATCAGAAACTATCATGAAAAATCACGAATCACTGTGAGAAAATCATCGTGATTGGAAACGAACGTGATCGAATTACTTGTGATTCAGAAGTAGCAGTTCACGCCATCTCTAGTTGCAGCTGAAGATGCCTCCGACTTCGAGGTTCGACATATCTACGATGGTATCGTCAGGTCGTTTCGGTGGCAACCGCCAGTATTTAGGCCCGCTGCAGATATCCGTTTTTTTTAACGTACGGCGATGCTGCGGCGACGCAATTGCGGTCTGAAGCATTATAGATTGAATTAAGCAATGTACATTTGTTGAAACGTATTTGCGACGTCGCACTTCCACGTTGCGTGTAATGTTTAACGCAATTTTCTAGAACCCAGATAGCACATAACGCCGTAAAGACGCCTATTTTACGGCTATTTTAGGTCTAACGCGCCTTTAAGCCGTCTTCAAGGCGTCATGTGCTATCTGGGTGTGGAATGTCGCAGCAGAAGAATATCACGAGAGGACGAAGAAAAGAAGTGCTTGAATTAATATCTGTCGTGTTTCTTATGATAATTTCGACGAAAGAGATGAGATTATGAGATGGATAAAAATGAAATATATTAAGTACATTCATTATTTTATTATTTATTAATAATGTATTAATCAACAATAAAGTGCCATTCTTGTCGACCCCACATTCATTTCATGTTGTTCAATACTCGGCGCTCGACCCTCGGTAACTCGAATAAACACACTGCCGAAAATATCTATCTTTCATTTAGATATCAAATAGATATCGATATTTTCGTGAGGAATCGAACGGGTTTCGATTCGGTTCCGTATTGGATTGGTATCGATTCAACAAGAGTCGGTATCGATACTTGATACGAAGTACCCAAAGTTTTGATACGTATCGATACTTCCCACTGAACACTTTGGGTATTGAATCGATTGAATATCATCAATAGTATTGGTATCAATCCCATCACTAACTATGAGCAGGTACCCACGTATGTACATAATTTCCTCTGTTTCCCTGGAAAAAGTCGAGTGAAATGCTTTCCTTTCAACGTT
The DNA here is from genome assembly GCF_001272555.1 of Dufourea novaeangliae. Taxonomy (NCBI): domain Eukaryota; kingdom Metazoa; phylum Arthropoda; class Insecta; order Hymenoptera; family Halictidae; genus Dufourea; species Dufourea novaeangliae. The sequence goes on along the minus strand of NW_015373895.1, from coordinate 1,103,350 downwards.
CCCACGTAAACGTAATTTCTGCATGAAAGTTTGAGATTCCCGCGAAACTGTCACTCTCATCGAATTCGAAGGGAAACAATGCGAAAACAGATCTGATTAATTGTTTCGATGATTCAAGTGATGAAGTACTCGCCGCAGAACCAGCAGAAGGAAAGGAAGTCGGAGAGCGATATTCGCTCGATCGATGCGACGCCAAAACGGGGTGTTCGTGTTCATTCTACATCAACGGAGTGCAAGAACTTGTTGAGTTCGTCAGCTAGGAGTGCGGGCTGTCGTTCATCGTCAACAGAGATGTTTGCTTGGATGCGTGTGTTCCAGCTGGCCACGATGCTTCATCAGGTCGGCTGTTAGTTCCAGGTGCAGCAAGAAGCGTCTCGTGTCGCTTTTATAGATGTATTTAACGAATTTAAATTTAAAGAACCGTACACGTGTGTGTTGCGCGCTCCTCTATGCCGCGCTTGCACTTGTGCAACCAGATTGTCCCCGTATGAGTTATACGGTATAACTGGATGGCATGGTCACACGTGTACAGGTGCATCGGGAGACCGTTCTCTCTTGGTCGTGATTTACGTATACATAGGGTGGTCGGTTCGTAACATAGGAACGTCCGACGGTAGCTCAACTATAGTGCGTTACGCAATTACGTGTTAATAACCACGGGCGTCGTACTGGCTACGTTCACGCTTACCATGTAGAGACGACGTTAATTGTACGCGTGTTTTTCGTGCACGTGCATGCCGGTCAACGTATAGTAAACGTCAAATAAGACCATGTAACTGTTTCGCGCATCTAGAATATGAGCATGAGGGGTCCCTCGAACTCCCGATTCGCCCCTTTGGTGCTTTCTGTAACGTGGGCCATAGAATTTGTCATACACCGGGTGACATAATGAAGTATTTTTTAAGACATGAATTGGCACGTTTGTACACGAGGCATAGTGATGCTAAATTATTTAAGACGTTGGTAACTATGATAACCGAGAGGAATAGGCGCAAACAAGACCGAAATTCGTCATTTCGCAGTTATGGTCTTATTTGACGTTTAGTATACACCTGTCAGTGCGTATATACACGCGTGTCCATCGTTACATGGAACGCAGGCCCGAGTTTCAGTTAATCGATTGGTCGATTGCGAACCATTAATTAACGCGTAAATCTCGGAATCGGAGGTAATTCGTCTCAATGGTGGTCATTTGTTGATTCATCCCCCCAAAACATTTTCATTTCCTTTAGGTTTAGACATTTCAGTCGGGTTATATGTGTACACGTGTGTACGACTGCCTGCCATATTAATACGGTGTTTTAGGTTATACGTTGTATGTGAATAGTTATAAGGATATAACGTGGTGCTATATTCAAAACATTCCTTTAATTCATCTTTGGCTATCTTTACTTTTATCTCTTTCTCTCTTCTAATCCTTTTTTCTGTATTCTGGTATGCTCTTTTTCTGTTCTTGCCGTATCAAGCTCTTATTGTTTAATGACGGTTCTGTAATCACGAATATTGATTATTTTTGTACGAAAACGAATCGTCTTTCACCCTAAACTTTCATTTAGGAGCAATTCATTGGAAATCCTCTCTCTTCTTTCATTCCATGGAACAATTGAAACGTCTATTGAAAAATGTACTTTAATATCAGATTTATTTCATTTTTACTAGCGTAGTCTAACCGAGGCATTCAATACCGCGCGCGCTTCAGGTATCTACAATCACGAATTTACATCCGATTTCACATCCTGTTTATTACTATGCGATCGATGCAAATATCTGTCAGTGTTATGAATATCAATCGATATATTTTATGACTACGCAAATGGACAAATAAATACAATATTTGCTTTAACACAAGATTCACTGTTTTATGAGCCAATCCCAATGTCACCCCAAATAATCTCCTAAGAAACTATGATAAAACTATGACCAACCAGAGGTTTTAGAAACACGTCTATCTTTCACTAATAAAAATATATTGTTCTGTCGTAAGATAGCGTTTCAAATGTCCATAGGACTTAATTTAATATTCCTATTTTTTCTATCAACTTTCAACTTACTATCAAGTTATTCTTTCGATTACGAATAATTGTGTTTCTCTTGCAAACGGGCCTATCAAGCAGCTGATAAATTGCTTCTGTTGCGTTCTTCTTAGGGAATTTTAAAGCTTCGTGGGAAATATGGCGTGAGCTAGCGCCTATGGGGCGCTTTTAATTGTGAAATTGTATTTAAGTATTCAATTAAATAACAATTTCAATTTAAACTGTTCACAATTCTTTAATTTTAATTTCAATATTTTTTTACACTTATGTAAATGAATTTACTTTTACAAATACTTTTTATGTTTCGAGAACGCGTCTGGATAGTTGTAATGTCCAGAGATGAATGGCGGAAAAAAAAGAAACAAGGAGCGTCATCTCCTTGCCCAATTATAAAAACAAATACAATTTGTTTATTATCAAAATGTCTTAGATACCGACATCCAATCAGGAAATTATTAATTAATTAAAACGACTTCCTATTTGCCAATCCATTCCCTGTCATTTATCAACTGTCCAGTTCGCGAGTGTTTAACATCTTAGCATTGGTTTGCATATTAGGAGAGGGAGATAAAGAGAAATTATTTAAACATAAATAATTTGAAATCTATCCTTTTGGATGAGTATCTACTGATTTCAATTCGTTTCCTACATGTGCCAACTTCACCTTTCTCCCTTCGATAACCCTAAATATCGCTTGAACTAAAGACACTACCCGCGACAACGTAACACTTCAATTAAACTTTTTTAAAGAATTCGTATGTAGCTGCAGTTGAAGTATTAATGCCTATACGTAATTAATCTCACATCTGCCCATTCTCAAGGATCAGTTTCTGTACACAATATTTTCAAATAAATGAGAAACTTCATTTTTATTTTACTTTCTCATATTCACACATAATGGAATTTGGTAATTATCTGTCCTCCACCTCGGTTGTCGCCAACACGCAACAGTAAATGGGTTTCCTAATACAACTACCTTATTGAAATATTTCCAGTTCTGCATAGTAGTATGCTTAAATCCTATTGTAAAACGATGAGATGTAGATATACATTGTCTACTATAAGTGATCTGTGTGTAGTCCTATATGTAAAACAAAATATTATATTAAATTGTTCGGTAAAATTATTAAAATTACAAATAATGTCATTACAATGATAAACGAAAAACGACAACGTAGATAGAAATCGATTTTATTGTATCAAATATTGATATTCTTGTGACGTTTGAAGCCACGAAGCTGGCTTCGCGATATAATTGAAAATGCCTCCGACTCCGAGGATCGATTTGTGAATCGGTCAGTCGTTTCGCTGACACAGACATACCATAACAACAGATGTACCATAATTAAGTTGTACATATTTATGTATAATTAACGTTGTACAGTTGTATAGTTGTAAATAAACGTTGTGTTGTGTTGTATTCTATAATGAAACTGTTATGTCGTGTGGCGGAACGCCACGGCGTAACAATATTTACATACATTAATACAGTGATGTTTCACAAAACTCCAATATTCCAATCTCACAAACACTGAATTACAGTGCTGATTATATCCCGTTATTATATCCCTCTCGTTTGTAGATCTCAATTTGCTAATCGAACAAATAGGCTGAATTTCTCGGAATTTTAGCTGGTTTTGCATAAAATATCCACATGTTAACTAATAATTCAACAAAATCATTTATTTATTTTTTATTATATCATTGCGAAACATTCACGGAATGATTAGTGAAATTTTACTGTCAAAAATGGGCAAAAAGAGGAAAGTAGAATTATAAGTTGAAAATTTGGAAGTAAGTTGTTCAAACAAAATTACGTTTGTTCAGTTGCCACTCGAAAAACGTAATTTTCATAAAAATATAAGGGAAAATAAGGAAATCTTTATACTGCATCAGTGGTTGAAAAACGAATGTCTTGTTCAGTAACATTTTAAAATCGTGATAGCTTCCTAATCAGTCTATCGTAAGTATGTTATTGATATACTATCAGTGTATATATATATTCCTAATGTCCAATTAACCACTATAATTCCATCCTAAGAATTATTTTTATCACAGCACAAATAGTCCCCAATGTGTACTTGTATATTACATGAAATAATTAAAGGCACTTATGTTTCAAGGACAAACAATATAACAAAAATAAAAGAAGAACTTATTTAGTTTTTGTATAACAAGTATATGTCAGATAATTCACGATGTTAAAGTTATTAATACTGTATCATGAGGTCTCTAAGTATTTTGGGCAATGCACAGGGTGTACAAAAATTATACGTTATGGCTTTCAGAGGTGAATCTGTTGTCCCGTTGAGAATGAACTTGTTACGGATCTTCGAATTGTCCTTCTGCATAACTCGATGACCAAACTAGAGTCCCTTCTTGCAACATTTGTATAATTCTGTGTATAACTCGTGTTTCATGAAATTCCGCTGGGCAGTAAACACGTTGGAATGGTTTGTAAAATGTAAACGGCGAATAGGCACGCCTCTTTGGTTCCCTAGGTTCTGAAAAAGAGAGCATAATATTACTAATGTCTTTTTTACTTGTATAGTAATTTATGTAATTGTATCAGTATAAAATATATCATTAGTTTCAATAGCCGATTCTACACGAACGTTGTTGCGCGAACGATTGCGCATCACACGCCAGTGCGCACTTGTTGCCCTGACTCAGGGGTGGTCAACTGTGTTGTTCTTGACAAGAGCGCTCACGATCACCCACGGGAAAAGCCACGAGTTACTAGTTTCCCATCGTTACATTGTGAGTTCACTCCCACCACGTCAACAAGATTTAGGTAAAAAGAAACCAGCATTCTAGGAAAACACGTGCTTTGCACTTGAAAAGGTCCGAAGAGAAAAGGACCACTAACGTACCCATTGCTTTGGGATAGAAAGCAGAAACTACGTTTTCCTCGAGGAGCAGGGAAACAAATTTCACCGACATATGTTGAGTTGCTTGGCCCTGTCGGAACACCTTAACATAGGCCGGAGGGGATGTTTCGGTTATTTACGGTCTAATTGCTTCGGCCTCGTAGCAGACGTGGACTCACAAGGGAACATCCTGAATTGACAATCACCGATTTTTATACAACTCTGTGAGATTGTAGTTCTTATAAAAATATTTGATATGTAATTCATTTTAGCTGCTCTCATCCACGTTGAAGGGGTGAAAACAGCCCTAGACAGTAAAAGAACCAGGCGCTCCGCTATTACGGATGATCACCGTACCACTACTACTCCAGATTATCTCAATGAGGTTAAAAATAATATCAAAGTGCCTTAATAATTAAATATTTATACTGTTTTCATTTTTTATATTTATATATTCTTTTATGATTTCTGATCGATATTGTTTTTCACCTCATTGAAATAATCTGGAGTGGTGGCAGCAGTTTCTGTACCTAAATTTTTCTTCGGGTTTTTTAAAGAGACTTATTGATTATCAGTAACATTGTTGCTCGTTATTAAACTACGGATTTTTACGGGAGGCGAAACTATTTAAATTGTTGTCACTTTGATAGAAACTAAATTACCCTCAAAACTCTATTGTCACTCTTCGTATACCATAAACAAATAAAACCAACAGTATAATTATTGAGTACAAGGACAAATTAGATTTTAACTAAATCTTACCGTTAGGGTCAAATTCGTCGGCTGAATCTTCCGATGTATCCCAATGTTCATTCGCAAATTCATTAACAGATCCGTCAGGTCTAAAATGAAAACAACATCATAATACAATATTGATAAGTTCAATTTACAGAAATGACCCTAGGGTCTCTCCACAAATGTAACATTTAAATAAAACTGCACAAGTATTTAAAATATATAAAACGATTCTTAGAACCATTTTAAACAAATTAAAAATTACTGAAACGAAGTTTTGTTGGATAAAATAACGTCTTTTGGAATAAATCACTGCGTAATGTATTGCGTAAGAAATTACAAAACTCTTGTAGATGCTTTACCGTTAACGATTACGTTCACGAATGCCTTCCTGTGTTGCAGTCGTGTACGAAAAATGGGGCCAAGTTCAAATAGTTGTAACTCCGGAAAAAATAATTGTATCGATATCATTAAAAAATCGCTTGAAAGTGTTGAAGCTCTACTTTCAGATGACTTTTTAAGATTTTAGTTGCGTTACTTCTTGGCAACGTTGTAGCGATATAAAGAGCATTTGGAAATTTTTTTAAAATCTAGGTACTACCATGTTCATATCTTTAATTTTGTTATTAGACCCACGCCATTCTGTTATTTTTTTTATGATAAATTACACAATTTTCAATAGGCGTTTCTGATATATCGGTCGCCTTACCTACGCGCTTTTAGTGCTTCCACGTAACATGTATAGAGAAAGGTTGTTCAGAAAGATGACCTTGACAACATATTTCAAGATCATTGAAATCGACGTGGATTTCCTTATTCCGAATAGTTATCCATAATCTTCTTATAATTGTTTTGATATTTAGTATAAAATAAAAGTATTCATATAATATAAAAGTATATGGTTGACTTACAACGAATATAAGGCTTCTTCTTCCAACGAATTATCTATTGTCACGTCCGATGAAAATGAATACGGTGAAAAGCTCTCTTTACTGTCAGACAATGACTCCGACGCCTCCGGTAGTCTTAATTTAGCCCCTCTAAGTGTTTTATTACTTTCACCCCAGTGGCCTCTTAAAATATTTCTCATTTTTTCATATCCATCACTCCTATCGAGCTATTGATTTCACCATTAATACAGAATATCCGTTGTAGCTGCTTAAAAATAAGCGAAATCAACCGTCGAGTTTTGTGAAAGATCCAATGGAGTGACCTTCACCAAGACTTAGACTCGCTTTTAACTATGAAACTATATCTCGTTTACATCCTTACCAATAAATCTTCAGTCGAGAAATAATTTTCTTCGAGATCCAGTCCTATCAAATCAGGCAGTTTCGTCAACACTTCCGGAACTATTTCGAACTCGTTGTCGTAGAGATCAATATATTGCAAATTGTTTAAAGCTTCAAAGGTGACCGGCAGCTCGTACAAATTATTATAACCAGCTTTCAATTCGTTTAACGACACCAACTTTCCTATATCCTTAGGAAGCATCATTAAATTATTTTTGTCTATCATTAAGCTAGTCAAGTTCGTTAACAAACAAATTTCTTCCGGTAACCAAGTAATGTTATTTGAACTGACGTTCATTATGGACAATTTATAAAAATTACTAATCATCTTAGGTATTAATGAAATCCCTGTCCCGCTTATGTCAATTTCTTTGAGACTGGACGGTTCTTTCAATGATTCTATTGGCATTCGCCAGAAACTATTTCCATAATATGCTCCCGTATTTCCGATTATCAACCGCTCCAGATTCGTCATTCCGACAGTTATTTTTCTTAAGATCGTTTCGAACAATTTGCACTGTTTCATGGATAACATTTTAATGTTCACTTTTAACGGCTCTTCTGGCAAATCAAATTTTTGAAATGAAGTTTCGTTTAACGACACCGTTTCAAGATTTTTGAATCTGGAATTCAGTACCCATCTCGGGAATGCTGGACAAGGGCCGTTATTTTCGGCATAAAATGAACTTAATTTCGTGGTCTGTGGTGAAACGTTTAACTCCGACCAAGAATTCCGCGAGAAGTCAAACTCTTCCAAATTGCGCATTCCATTTGCAACACAACTTGGAATTATTTCGAATTTATTATGCGCCAGCGAAAGCTTTTTTAATTGGTTTAAATTGGAACACGAATTTGGTAGGTTCCTTAATTTGTTAGAATTCAAATCCAGTTCTTCTAGATTTAATAAGTTATTTAAATTGTTTGGAACATCTTTTATACGATTATTGCAAGCTGTCAAAGTTCTCATACCAATTAATTCACACACTATGTTCGGAATATAAACAAATAAATTGGAATCAATGCGTAAATACTTCAGTTTCTTTAGTACATTCAGAGAGTTTGGTAAATCATGTAATTGACTGTTGGATAAGTTAAGATAAACTAAATTTGACAAACATTCAATGAGTCTGTTGGGTAAATGATACTGTTGATTTCCCAAGAAAGATAGGTTCTCTATAATTTGTATCTGCATTAGCTCACAGATTTGCTTGTGAATATCTTCTGTTAATATTGTATCTGAATCCCTTTTCTGTGTAATACTGTACATGGCATCTTCCAATTTCAAGCTTAATGTGTCTTTTTGAAACATACCTATAAAAAAATATACAACAAACTTGTATCTAATCAGTATTTACATTATTGTCCAAAAGTTTGTACATCATCAAAATAGTCTTAATGGGGAAAGTTTTAAATCAACAGAACCTATGTTAAATTTAAATCAATTTTCACTTATAAAAAAGGTATGAGAATGCTGCTTGTACATAAATGGAAAAGTGCTATACCTCTGAAAGGACAGTAATATTAGAATAAATATACATTGTTTTAATATTACAGAGTTCTGTTACATCTTTCTTAGAAAACGAGACTACTTATGATAAAAATTTTGATTTATGTCCGGACCACCTAATATTTTTCTTTACTTCTATTTTAAAATACAAATTTCGGTAAAGAGAAAGTTTGTTCAAGTGTTAATGAAATTTGAACTCGCATCTTATAAAGTTTAGACATAACTAATTTACGAATAATTATACACTCTTTATTTTTCTTACGTAGGGTACAACTCTTTTTAAGTAAATATTTCAATTTTGAAGAAAGGCGATAACAATATACTTACTTAACAGTATAGGTTAGGAACTCCATACTCCATACAATTCAAACTGATTCACATCGCAATAAATGAGAAGTCAGATACAGTCAGATAGGTTCACTCTGGTTCACTTCACACCTTCTACACAAGCACTAAAGTCTAGTGACTATACCATATATCTATGATCAACCTCCTGCACTAGGTGCACGGACGATTAAGTCAGACTAAGTAGTAATCCGTGATTGTCCGTGATTAGGTGGCATCGTAGACTGCATAGGCATATATTAAGAATTACAATTTGTAAATTATGGCACAAAGTAAACTAGAACGGGTTGGGACAATTTTTTCAAGGTACAGTTTATATTAAATTATCATTTACGAATTTAGTATAAAGTAAACTAGGTTATGGATTGTAGTAGAATCGTTATTTAATATAAAAACATGTACTGTCATTATACAATTCGGTAAAGAATATTCAAAATGAAAGAAAAAGGATTATAACAAATAATGAAAAGTAGAAATGTGTTTGACTTGTTTGCATTTATAAATCTGAAATAGAATAATGTACATTATTAGAGAAAGTGCATATTCTGTGCCATACAAATTATTTTTATATGAATTTCAGATTGTCATCAATAATTCTAGGTGGTGGTATGCAAGAGCATAATATACCAATATGGTATAATGTATACAAAGCTTTTCCCCCAAAGTACGAACCTCGTTTTAATAGACCTGCATCTCAGAAGCCATTAAGAAATATTTTTTATGATGAAGATGTAGTAAGAGCGTAAGCATGATTAAACGCAAAAGCTATATAAGTTTTGATGTCTTTGCAAGTGTATTCTTTTCATTCTTTAGCAAATTTCATGAAGATATCAAGAATCTTCCAAGGGTAAATTTGAACAGCAAGACTAAAACTGTGACTGCAACATTTCTTAATTTATACACACAGTTTCAAAAGGTATGTATGTAGTGTAATGTTATATATGTTATATTTCATAGATAATTTATTTAATTACAGGATGGGTTAAATCCAGAAGGTGCATACGAAGCAGCACTGATAAGATATACTTCAATGCATTCAAGCAAAAACAGAACAAACAGAGTTGAGAATTTTAATGACAGTAATACTAAAATTAAAACATAAGGATCATACTGTTCTGGGTGTATTTGTACTACAGATTAAAGAGTTAAGAAAGGATTTAAATCCTTTAAATCCTTAAAAAAGGAACGAAGTTACCCGATTTATAACTAACCACCCCTTTACCGCGAATCTTACTCCCCCGCTCAGTTCATGCTCCGTCTATATATGTCTATTAATTTTTTAGCAACAGAATGGGACCCATAACCAGATATGTAAATTTTAATGGAATTATCTACAACACAATTGGACAAGCAATTGTATGCAGCCGACGATTGGCTATATAACGAAAAAGCCATAATCATAGTGCAAGAGCTATATCTATTTTTTTTATTTTTTATTTGCCTTATTTGATCTATTACTATTTCAAGATTTTTGGTATAAGCAAATTCAATTGATTCTGCAATAATATATGCCTTATTACGTTCTTCTACAGATATCAAGTAGTAAAATCTTTTACACAAATTCAATGAAATACTTTCAAGTACCCAGTTTAGGGCTATGAAATTAGAATGTTCAAGAAGAGGTAAAGAAGTTTCATATTATGTTATTCCCATTCTTTACAATTTCCCTTGCGAGAATGCCTTACCGTAATGAGCCACCTCGTGGCCGCGGGATTCCGGGAATCTGGTGACATCACGGCGTGCGAGCGAGAGAGTACGGTAGAGCGTGCCGCGTATCTGTTCTTTCCGTCTGTCCAACGCGCTAGTGACGTTGCGTCACACTGTTTATTGACCTAGCCGTGTACGTAACAGGAACAAACCTGCGTACGCCCAATACATCACAGCGTTAGCTTCCTCACTTTCTCGTGAGCCGTCGCGGAGGGTGGGCGCGCGTCTCATACTCGTCCTTTCTCTTGTTACTAACCCATTGTTTGCTGCAGGCATTCGACAACCATCAATTTATTTACTGTGCATATTATTAATTTATTTACTGTGCATATTATTAATTTATTTACTGTGCATATTGTTGTCCCCTCTCTTGTTACTAATCCCTTATTTGTTACAGATGTTCGAGAACCATTGGCTTTGATATTTATTTTCTTGTGTACTGTGATTCATTTACTCTGATTTATTTACTCTGATTTCTATACTGTGATTTATTTACTGTGTATATTATTAATCTATTTACT